>NC_089819.1:56039277-56169277 GCF_029633855.1 Hoplias malabaricus
TCAGCCCCAGACTCAAGCCTTGACTCAGTTATGACTCAGCCCCAGACTTAGGCCTTGACTCAGTTATGACTCAGCCCCAGACTTAGGCCTTGACTCAGTTATGACTCAGCCCCAGACTCAAGCAATGACTCAGTTATGACTCAGCCCCAGTCCCTGACTCAGCCCACACTCAGTCCCAACTCACCTCTACTCAGCCCCAACTCAGATCCAAACTCAGCCCCAGTCTCAGACTCATCCTGAGGGGTTTTCACCTGCTCCAAATCTGAAGAAAGGTCTCTGTATCTGATGAGCAACATAAAGAATCACTCATTGAGTAAATGTGAGACGTATTTTTCCAGGGAAGTGAAAAGATAATCATTAGATCTAACAAATGTAGATAAGTGTGATTACAAAGAAAATAAATTATACATTTCCTATGTGTTTTATTTTATACCTGTCCCCAGAACTTACTGAATGCCCCTCGTGGATGTTATGTCGGATCTTTGAGACTCAGACAATTTATTTCTGTCTCCGTGTCTCTCTCGAAAAACAAATGTGAGAAGGAAAATATACAGTGGTATTTCCGTATTGCTGGGGAGATGATTGATAGCTCTTCTTTAAGATGCGATGATTGAAGCTGCTGAAGAGATTGATGCCAGCCCACAGGGAATAAACACATGCTAATGAATTCTCTCGCAGATGCAAAACAGACTGCTGTACAGTGAGACGGCTTCCTCTCGCCGTTTGTTCGTCTACAAGGACGACGCTCCACACTCAGCGTCCGGAGAAAATAAAAAGAGACACAGTGTCCATTACACGGAGCTTTTTAACTCAACAGCATTATCATGTAAAACTGGAAACATCCCGGAAATCTGATTTAATTTGTCACACATGTACCTTCTGAGGCTGGGAATTACGAGGCTGTTGTCTTTCATCTCATTTGAGCTTTAAAAAGTGCCGTCCTTCATCTGTTTTCATGTTTTTCATCACTTTGTGGCTTTTGAAATTGAAAGAAGATGTCCCTAAAGAATGTAAATCCACAGTGAATATAATGAACTACTTTATTACATATGAATTATAGTTAAAATAGAAGGAAGATGATACACAAAAACTTTAAAAAAATAAAATAACATGTTAAAAGTGCAGTCTCTAAACTACAGATAAAGAATGTAAAACCTTTGGAACTGTAATTTAACTCAGATATTTAAATAATAATCATATTAAATTACACACATAAATATTTATTTGAACTTGGGCCTGGATTTTCCAAAAATAAAAACAATGGAATACAATTATGCTTTTAAATTGTCAGTAAAGTGATGGGTGCTGCTTTAAGCTGCTCACAGTGGACACCCTGTAAAAGTGTGAACTGAAATGGGACACACTGGAGCAGCTGTACATGAGGCTAAGCTGACTATGCCCAGTGTTAAACATGGGCGAGGACAGTGTTAGTCTCCAGTGTGATGATTGGAGCTCTGTCCTGGGATTGTTTTATTTATTTATTTGGTCGTGGTTCTGTATTTTGTCAGTGCCTCTTTCAGTTGCAGTTACACAGCAATTAAAAGAGACAGCCACATGTCATATGCTGTTATTTATCAGAAGACCATTGGCCACTCAAATATGGAATCACCTGAGGTGTACGTGTGAACAGATGTTTAAAATCTTCATGACATTTACCAGCTTTATCTCAAAATTTTACCAAGTTCAGTTTTTTTTATATACAAATTTTTAAACACCCGGTTTCCTCCGGGTGACTGTCTGTGAGGAGTGTGGTGTGTTCTCTCTGTATCTGCGTGGGTTTCCTCCGGGTGACTGTCTGTGAGGAGTGTGGTGTGTTCTCCCTGTGTCTGCGTGGGTTTCCTCCGGGTGACTGTATGTGAGGAGTGTGGTGTGTTCTCTCTGTGTCTGTGTGGGTTTCCTTCGGGTGACTGTCTGTGAGGAGTGTGGTGTGTTCTCTCTGTGTCTGCGTGGGTTTCCTCCGGGTGACTGTCTGTGAGGAGTGTGGTGTGTTCTCTCTGTGTCTGTGTGGGTTTCCTTCGGGTGACTGTCTGTGAGGAGTGTGGTGTGTTCTCTCTGTGTCTGCGTGGGTTTCCTCCGGGTGACTGTCTGTGAGGAGTGTGGTGTGTTCTCCCTGTGTCTGCGTGGGTTTCCTCCGGGTGACTGTCTGTGAGGAGTGTGGTGTGTTCTCCCTGTGTCTGCGTGGGTTTCCTCCGGGTGACTGTCTGTGAGGAGTGTGGTGTGTTCTCACTGCACCGTGATGTCACTAGTTTTAGAAACGGTAGATTCTGCTGTTTCTAAACATGTGTGTCTTACACCGATGCGTGGAGGCACTCCTGAGTAATAAAGCTAAGATGACAAAAAGTGATTTACCCACGACAATAGACCAATAGAAATGCTCCAAAAGTTTTTGAAGGTCCACAAGCCCTAACGGAGGTTTTATCCTTCTCCTGTAAAAGTTTTGGAGCTACTTGTTTTTGGACGTCTTGTTTTAGCTCGTAGGTCTCGCAGAAAGTCTCGACGTCTCCTTCAGCTGCTGTCCGAGTGTGTGTTGTGATCGAGTTTGGACGCAGGTGGTGTGTGTAGGTGGCAGGTGCTTTTGCTGCCAGTGTGTTTGCAGTTAGTCATCGTCCTTGCCTTTTTTCTGGACTTAAATCTGTCCGGCATCCCACCTCCTCCTTGTTTTCCCACTTTCACACTCACATAGCAACTCTCCTTTAAAAATGCGGGAGCTTTCTCAGGGTCTTCATTTTCACACGTCTCTCGCTCTTCTCCTTTTACACCTTTGCTTTATTTCTCGTCTACACTGGAACATTAGATCTATACACCGCTCACAGGGGAAAAAGAATAAACCTGCTCAGTCGTCCCGGAGTGAACCAGACTGTACTCCGCCAGGTTCGACGTTTGTGGACGTTAGACTCTCTTCTACACAGAAAACCATCTAATTTATTTTAAAAAATGCATCTTTATTTTAGATAATATTTTACTACCTAAGATTAAAAGATCGTTCAACCATTTTTAGACTTTTGGTCAATTATTGTGTAAATAAAAACATCTCTAAAATTAATATATGAAACTGATTACAAATAATTTGAATATTATAATATTCTTACCTGGGTGATGCCGTGGTGCTGCATATAGTGGTTACGTCACACAGCTCCAGGGTCCTGGGTTTGTAGGCTTGAGCCTGGCTCCAGAGTGAGGAGTTTGGTGTGTTCTCTCTGTGTCCGCATTGATTTCCTCCCACGGCCCAAAACCGAATGAAGGAATGAATATTCGTACCTGAGTTGTTTTCTCAACAGAGGTGAATTGCTTTAAGTTTTTACTGTGAGCAACTTACAACAGCCAGCTTCCATCTTTGTGATGAAGAGTGTAGGGTGGTGGCACTAAGTGTGCATTAACGGTGCCAGTGGGGCCCGGTAGGGCCTCAGCCACCAAGGAGGTCAATGTGGATCTATATATAAGGGTATGGTAGGTCTGTAAGGTGAGTTTGGAGTGGGCATTGTGTCTGTTGAACCTGCTGGAGATGTCGTGGGCACATTCCTTAGGAGTCACTAATCAAACCTCGCAACTGGTACAAGACGTCACTGCGAGAAAACTAAATCACACCGAGCACAGCTGTTAAATTCTATCGAAAATCAGCTGTGGTGCTTTGTGTTCGTTGTTGCTTCAACTAACATAAATATAATTAGAAATAATATATAGAAACATAGATATAATTTTTAAATAAATTTAAAATCATACTCATGCATGAGTAAGTGTGTGCAAAATGAGATGGGACTGGTGCTGCTCTTATTTTATCATTTATATCTTTGAATGTTGAATGTTCCAATGCAGTTCTGTTTCCTCCGTTATAAATAATATGTATTATTATAATTAAGCCCACCGACCAAAAACATCCAGCCGACAGCGTCCTGTGTCACTGATGAAGGACTAGAGGACGAGCGACACACACTGTGCAGCGACAGATGAGCTACTGTCTCTGACTCTACATCTACAAGGTGGACCAACGAGGGAGGAGTGTCTCACAGAGTGGACAGAGAGTGGACACAGGGTTTAAAAACTCCAGCAGCACTGCTGTGTCTGATCCACTCTACACCAGCACAACACACACTAACACACCACCACCACGTCAGTGTCACTGCAGCGCTGAGAATGATCCACCACCACATCACACCTGCTCTGTGGGGGTCCTGAGTGCTGAGGGACAGGGGGAGAGGGGGGTAGAAAGATGCTTAAGAAGTTTTTTTTTTTTTTTTTTCTTGAGATGCGAGTGATTTTTTTTTCAGGTGAAAATATCAGCTGAGGAATAAGATACTTCCACTGGATACAATCTCATAAAAAGCTAAACTGCCTAGAAATAATTAGAATAATTTCCTAATCTTCCCACAGAGGCCTGAGAGCGAGGAAATCCGTCTCTCTCTTGCTGGACTTCAGAGGAGAGGTGGTGTTTCCCGTGGGCAGAAGGTAAATCCTGCCCCTGACCGATGGCTGCTGTTAGCGATGGATGAGTTGAAACTGCTGAAGGGAAACGAACGGAGGCTTTAATAAAACAGCAGTAAATTCTGACCGCAGCTATTTCCCTTTTATTCCGTAAACTCGTTACAGGTGTTTGGCCTTAACCAAAAACATCTGGATGCCTTCCCACCAGCCGAAATGCTTCCAGAGCTGTTTTGGTTGTAAAGGTAAACACAGCCCTGCTGCTCCACTGTGAGGAGTCTGGACCCTGTCAAACCTCAACCGGGACCAGCTTTTCATTTTATTTGGGACCTTACATTAGGTAGTGGAACATTGCTGTGAGGATCTGATGGAATTCAGCCTTCACATTAAACAGTAAGGAGGTTAGTTAATAATAATTATCATTATCTTTATTTATATAACACAATTCATGCATTAAAATTCAGCTCAAAGTGTTTGATAATACAACGTAAAAACAAACAAAGAGTGACAACTTAAAAAGAAGCAAAAATGCAATAAATACAAACTATTAAAAGAAGAATCCTTGCATCACCGCCGCAGCTCAAGGAATGGAGCTCCATCACTCCAGAGAACACAGTCCCACAGTGCTGGGGGCTTTACACCCCTCTGGCCCACTCCTAATCTCTTAAAAGTAAATGTGCTACAAAGGGTTCTTTAAGGGATGCCATAGAATTATGATTTTAATACGACACACAGTTACCGTAAAATGACAAACGTGCGGAGAATTTTACACAACACAACACCCTTTAAAACTTCTCTGTACACCTCATGTATAATAAAGTTGTGTGTTGACTGGTTTCTAATTAAAGCTGCGGTTAGCGGTCGACTCTGTTATCCTCTCAGCTCCAATGTGAAACTTCAGAGGGTGAAAGCTCTTGGCTGCGCGGCTGCAGTCGGGAGAGAGGAGGGCAAATAAACTGTGTATTTAATGTCATGCCAAAACTGCTCCTTTTAAAGTCTCCATCTGCATCTGAGAGGCACATTGAGCCGTGCTCTCGCCCTCCATCATGCTTTAGGGCCCTTTAATTGCTTCAGCGCTGAGCTGTTAGAGGCAATTACTTCATAAAAGAGAAAGAGGAGGGTTTTAATCCGGCAGAGTTGCGAGATTGAAACCAGCCGCGAAAAACAGACGCACGTGGGAGCAATTAGCCTTTAATGGGTTTATTATTAGAGCCGAGACGGAGCAGGAGATGTGTCCAGGGCCTGAGGACAGGGAGACGTCCGCCCTTCGACATACACCCTGTTTCCAGAGCTTACCAAGCTTTGGGAAAATAAACTGGACTTTAACTGTTTACCCCTGAAAGCAATGGCCCTCCCACGGCTGTCTGTCCCCCGCTCCCCTCTCCCACAGAGTCCCCGTCCCCCCACAACATAATAAAAATTTAAAATAATAAAAATCTCTGGAAGCCTAACGTCACTGGGCTTTACTCAGATTTACTTCTCTTCAGCCCACTGAAGAAACAGAGAGGGAGAGAGTGGGTGTGAGAAAGAGAGAGAGAGAGAGATAGGGAGACACAGACTGATCAGTATATATCTGTGGCACAAATCTGTGGGTAAATCTAGGTGTAAATCAATTGTAAATTTCTGTGTAAATCTTGGTGTAAATCCAGGGATAAATCTGTGGCTAAATCTCTGTGTACATTCAAGGATAAATCTCTGTTTAAATGTGGTGTAAATCTTGGCCTAATCCAGTGTAAATCTTGGTGTAAATGTGGGGATAAATTTAGGTGTAAATATGTGTGTAAATCTTGGTGTAAATCTCGGTGTAAATCTCTGTGTAAGTCTGTGTGTAAATCGGTGTGTAAATCTCTGTGTAAGTCTCTGTGTAAGTCTGTGTGTAAATCGGTGTGTAAATCTGTGTGTAAATCTCTGAGTAAATCTGTGTAAATCTGGGGGTAAATCTCTGTGTAAATCTCTGTGTAAGTCTGTGTAAATCTGTGTGTAAATCTGTGTAAATCTGGGGGTAAATCTCTGTGTAAATCTCTGTGTAAATCTGGGGGTAAATTTCTGTATAAATCTCTGTGTAAGTCTGTGTAAATCTGGGGGTAAATTTTTGTGTAAATCTCTGTAAATCTGTGGGTAAAATCTTTGGGTAAATCTCTGTGTAAGTTTGTGTGTAAATCTCTGTGTAAATCTCGGTGTAAATCTCTGTGTAAGTCTGTGTGTAAATCGGTGTGTAAATCTGTGTGTAAATCTGTGTGTAAATCTGTGTAAATCTGGGGGTAAATCTCTGTGTAAATCTCTGTGTAAATCTGGGGGTAAATTTCTGTATAAATCTCTGTGTAAGTCTGTGTAAATCTGGGGGTAAATTTTTGTGTAAATCTCTGTAAATCTGTGGGTAAAATCTTTGGGTAAATCTCTGTGTAAATCTGTGGGTAAATCTGTGTAAATCTCTTTGAAAATCTGTGTAAATCTCTGTTTAAATCTCTGTGTAATCCAGGAGTAAATATGGGTGGTCCGAGTGGTCTGGAGCTGTGAAGACTGTAGGTTTGAGTTAATGGCCAGGGGAGAGATGTGTGAACATGAACTGAACACAGCTGAAAAGAAAAACAACTGGACAGAGCTAAACAGAGATGGACACACAATCATAGCTGGACAGAGGTTAACAGAGCTGGACACAGTTGGACAGAGATGGATAGACTTGACAGAGCTGGACAGACCTTAACAAAGCTGGACACAGTTGGACAGACCTAAACAGAGCTGGACACAGCTGGACAGCTTTACACTCATCTCTGTTCTGGACCCAGATGTTGGAATGCACTCCCCTTGGCCTTCACCATCAGGACAGCGACTCTCTCACGGTCATTAAACACTGACCGAGACTCTGTGGAAATACCTCTTAATATAGGTCCTTACTTTCTGATAAAAACTGACAGGAGACTGGATGTTATTGCACTTCAACTGTTTTAATTCTCTATTTATTCGTTCTCAGTGTCAGCACTGGCTCCTGGTCTGAGATGAAGGGAACTTCAGAAAATTGGTTCTAGGTGGAATACAAACTCTGACTAAACACAAATCACATTCGTAAGTTGTTTTGGATAAAAGTGTCTGTTAAATGTAAATGTAAATACTTAGCATCATACACAAGATAAGATGTAAAATATCCTAAGCCAATCCATTTGAGCTTTACATAGGGCCAACCCCACTCCCTTTCTACTGGCAGCTACATCATTTCTATTGTTCCAATCCTCCAACTACACCCTAGGTTGCTGTGGCCATTTATTAACCAATCAGCAACCAGCTACCCCTAAAATCTACAGTTACTCATTGTGCCTGTCAAAACCACCCACTGCATCACTAGCTCTTCACAGGGGTCATCAGGTAGGCACCTCCCCTCATCAGTGTTTCGCTGAATTAAGCCCAAGACACCTCCCGAAGGTGAAATCTGACATTCCAGACCCAATGCCCTCTAAGTTAGATTTACAGTCCTACGTTACCCTTAAATATCAACAGCCGTAAATCCACACGGGCCTCCCTGGTGACTAAGGCTGGTCCTAGCCCCACTGGCACCGCTAATGCATGATCAGTGCCACCATTTCAACGTGATCTCTACATGCTACAACCACCATAACAGCACCTCTACCGTGCATTTCCCCACCTAGTCTGTGTTCTCCTTATCCACAACCACTGACTAGACCTTTCATCTGTTCCTACTCCTTCACAGCTGCCCTTAGATTCTGGCCCCTGATGCCAAACTGCACAAGCAGAGATGTGGCAGACTTGGCTACAAATCCCTTAACAACCGATTATCTCAACCGGTCTTACATGTGCGTGCCACCCACATACTTCAGCTTCTTCCTTTTGAATGCTTCAGAGTACCGCACCATATCTGACCTCAGTGTAGTTAATGCAATACATTCTGTGACCTGCAGGTTTTTACCTATGTCCACCAGCAATTTCCAATCTTATGCTTCGCCCCATCTACCAATATTTGTAGCCTGTGCACTCTTGAATATGTTCAACCTCACGCAACAACTTAATCACTTTATTACCACGGCCACTTGTTAATGTTAAAACCCTTAGCACCTGATTATGTCTCCATGTAGACCTCCCCTGTGACAAATTAACCTTACAAGAAAAACAGAATATGATTCAGCTTGCCAACCCCTGTACATAATCCACAACTAGTGTCTTCACCTACCCGCTGTCCAATATTCTGTGGAGATGGAAGGACATCATAAGTTGCTCCAAGTAAAATCTTGATATGACTTGCCTCCATCACTCACAATTCTTGCCAAGTGATCTTCTGCTTCTCTAGATTCTGCTCAGTACCCCTCTCCCATACCATGCCACACTACGTAAACACTGCAGCACCCCTAGCCACTTCCTTATAGCCTTGTTCATAACCCTTTCTATTGTTTTTACTTCTGTGATCAAAACGTCATAAACTGTCAACGGCCATCAAATACGAAGCAGTAAGCCAAACTGCAGACACCACTATTTCAAATTCCCTGGCAGACATGATCTATCAATGCTATTAATAGCCTTCACCAATTCAGTCTTTATTCCCACATCTTGGTTGGTGTCATTTAGCGCTGCACTATATCATCTACCTATCATCTTGCACATGTTTCCTTTGGCAAACAAGAGACGTCTAGTCTTGCTCAGTTTAACTTTCAGCCTAGCCAGCCTTAGATTATCATTTAACTTCCCCAGCAACCATCGTGTGCAAGGCACAGTAGTCGTCAGGGTTGTCTATGTAAGCCCTGATTGGGGAAAGTTGAGTACCATCACACAACCTCTCCCCGCCTACAACTCATTTAGAGGCCTTGATTTCTACCCCCATCGCTATCGAAAATGCTAATGGTAAAACCGTACACCCAGCCATTATAGCTATTTCTAACTACTGCCATGACTTAACAAATACTCCTGTATAAAATCAAAACTTAATGTCCTCAAAATATGCTTTAACTAGCCTAGTAACCTTATCTGGCGCCTGAAAAAATTCAAAGGTTTTCCACATAAGTTTATGTGGCACTGAGATAAATGCATTCGCTACATCTAGGAAAACGACATGTAGATGCACTACCCCCTTACTTTGCTGTCTGAATCTGATGCCAGACCATGCTGCTATGTTCCAAACATCCTGTGAAGCCAAAACCCTGACTTTTGTACTGCCATATCAATTAAATTAAATAATAAACTGATTTTAACAGAGCTACACAGAGATGAATGAAGTTATGAATGAAGCTACACAGAGAAGAATGGAGTTGAATAAACTGGGAGAGCTCTACCTAGATCAGAGCAGGGCCTGTATTTTTCCATGTGGTGGATCACAGTAGCATGCGGATCCCTGCTCTGTTCTGATTGGCCGTTTGGGAGGAAATGACCTGTGGACAGCACTTGAGGCTGAACCACAGTCTTCCTCTCGGTGCAGAAAACCCCTAAATGCACAGCCTTTTTTTACCGCTGCAACATCTGGCCACATTCCTCTGCCATAAAAGTCAGTGAGAGGGTGTGGAGTCCAAGAGGAAGCCAGAGGACGATCCCAAGTGCCCAGTTTGGACCAGGCTTTTGTTTATTTACTTAGAAGCTCAGCCCTCCTCTGATCCCTTCTTCTTCATGAGAGAGAGAGATAGAAAGGACGACAAGGATAAGGAGGAGAGAGAGAGAGAGAGAGAAAGCCAGAGTTTGGTGAATAAAAGCTCTGTGTTGTTGGTGTGAAAGCCTCATTGTGCAACGTCTCACTCCTGATTTCATTTCTCCTGGTCGCTGCACTTTTCTGAGGAAAAGGAGGGGGACATTTCTGGAACAGTTTAAATCAATAATGAACAACTGTACGTCTCTCTCTCTCTCTCTCTCTCTCTCTCTCTCTCTCTCTCTCTCTTTCTTGTAAAAATACAAGGGCCTTGAACAACGCTACTGTCAGAACCTGGAACTGAACTCCAGTAATCCTGTAGTAAAGGTATATATTTATCTTTTCCATCTTTATCAGGAGTGTGTCCTTCTATTCACCGCAGTATTGACTCTTCTTAGAAACCTGTACAGGAACATAGCTGTGAGGATCTGATGGCTTTAGCTGGTGTTGGATGATTAATTCTGATCAGAAACCCCACTGCAACTCGTCCCAAACATTTTGGATGGAGCCCCTTTGCTCCAGAGAGTGTAGTTTCACAGTGCTGAGAGGTCAGGTTACCACCCCTCTACCCTGTGTTTGGAGCATGCTCATTTTAGGCTCTTGTGCAGCTGCTCCAGAGCATCCGTTTTACTGTTGATGGCTTGTTTTATAGGAATTCATTCTATATCTCTACTTTTAAGCTTCTAAACCCATAGCATCACTCTACAGTGCACAAACACGCTCTTGAAGCTTTGAACCGAAAACAGGCCGGTGTTCTCTCTCCTCTGTAGCCCACAGGACACAGCATAAAGATGGAGGACAAGAACAAAAGTAAAAGCAAAAAAGAAAGATTTATGATAAAAAAGACAGAGAGAAGGGAAGAATACAATCGAGGACGGTGAAGACAGAACGAGTGAAAAAGAGAAAAGGTGTAAAGATAGAGGATAAAATTAAGAAAAATTAAAAAAAGAAAATGAGACATAGTTGAGATGAGACAAAGTGAGGGTGAAAGAGAAAATAAAAGAGAGGTAGAGAGCGTGAGAGGAGTGCAGCTGCAGATCCTGGACAGACAGTTCTGTTTAACATTGAGCAACAGTGTTGTTCACACGAGAAAATCAGAAACACTGTCGTGAAACAAGCCAAGATCAGAGTCCAAGTTGAGGAACTGAAGCAGTGCGTCCAGACAGGAGTAATCCAGCACCCAGAGTGGGAGGTCAAATTGGGTCAGAACCAGGTCCTGGTGAACAGGGACAGACCACTCAGTATTCACAGGGAACCTGGGGAATACAGAGAATTAAAAACTCAAACAAGTGAAATTGTTCAGTCCTCAGGAGAAGCAGAAGGAGGAAGTGGATTGTGGTTGGTGAAATGAGCTCAGGTGGGCGTCACGTGACCTCCCACTGAATTTTGGGAAGTGTAGTTCTTCTTTAAGAGTTTTAAGAGTCCCTTAAATGTAACAATTTAACCTTTAGGAGTCGAGTCGAGACATTTCCAAACAAAGTCACACTGAGCACTTTTTACTTACGTTTACTTCTGATTTTGCCTTTTCAATACCTGAATTTTGTATCTGTTTTCAACCATCTCTCTCTCTCTCTCTCTCTCTCTCTCTCTCTCTCTCTCTCTCTCTCTCTTTAGACCAGGGGTGGGCAGACTGATGACATAAGTCGTTAGGATCTCGCGAATGTGAGGTGGCTGAACATCTTCTGCTGGATGTTCTTTGTTGTGATGGTGCTGTTGAAATTGGAGTCCCTTTTTACATTCCCTGGTGATTGTAAAAAGTTCCTAGAAACTTGAAGAACTCCACAGCCATCTCTGCTTTGCCGAGGATGCTGAGGGCTGTCAGGGGGTGGAGGGCCCAAATCTAAACTATAAATAAACATATTCCTCCGCCCACTCCCTGACCCTCATCAGACGGTTTAGACCTTTACGGAAGACAAGTGCCTCCAGGCCTCAATCTAATAACGAGAGATGCTTGGAGTCTTGAGAACCTAATTAAGACAAATGACATTAGACTCTAAGTTTGATCTAATTGTGGGAGTCAAGAACAAGTCTGTGCTGTTTCTGCTTTTATTTATTTATTTATTCATGTTCTCAGTTTACAAGCGGGCATGGGGTCCAGTCTTGAGGTCATTGAGCAGGAGAGGTTAAAGATAAAGAGGTCTCGGTAGTAAAAATTAACTGGGCCTTTGTTTCAGTTCGAGAAAGGCACAGTCCAAGAGTCTTTTAAACATGGACATCCAGATAGATCACCCGAGATCACGTTTACCTGCGCTTAATGATCCGATAAGTGTAGGGAACCAGATTTGGTCAGTAGTCAGTCACTGTGTTTACGCTCACCTCAGTCATCAGATCCTGAGGAAACTCTATGCTGAGAGAGAAACAGTGGATTTCTGCCGATGCCAATAAACACTCAGAGGAAGCCAACTGTGATGTATTTGGTGTAAAATAATTAAAAAGTAAAAGTGTAATGTATAATTGTAATTCAAAATAAATGTTCTACTTTTGTCATTTTATGAATTGTATTATCATTTCATTAATTTAAAATAACCTAAAAATGAAGTGTTACTGCACTCCGTTCCCTGCCTCTCACTGAGACCCCACCTGTAACTGGTCTAAACCCAAACTCACACAGACTTTTGGACACAGTATTATCCCCAAGAACAGAACAAATCCATCACAGTCTTCTGCAGCTCTTTTACCTGATGGAGCTCAGGATGAATTCAGCACCCAATAAATTTGTCACTTGCCATTTTCACACTATTTCATTTTTAGGTAATTTTTTTTTTTTTGGAATACATTGAGAACTGTGATTTTTAATATGACACAACAGTTACTGTAAAATGATAAAAGAGAATATTTGGGCCCCTGTGATGTCATCAGTGTGGTCTATTGCTTATAGCACATTGTGATGTTATTGTTGCAGACTGTCACTGATGGGACATTGTGATGTCAGCAATGCAGTCTAGCCTGTTTATTAAGTGATGTCATTATGGTACATTGTCACGCCATGATGTCATCAGGGCAGTCTTTCCCTAATGCTATTATGCTATTGTGATGTCATCAGTGCTGTCATTTATTGCACCTTGTGATGTCATTTTAGTATACTCCCATCAGGAAAGTGCAGTTTTAAGGGCTGTTGAGCTGTGATAAGTGTGGTCTATTGCTTATTGCACACTGTGATGTCATTTGTGCAGCCTGCCACTGTGACATCATCTAATGTACCATTTTTAAGACTATCAGGTGTCACATCTAAAATATAAATATACCACTTAAAGACAGTGCCTTTTTTTTTTTCTTTTGGCTCAATTATAACTTGTAGTTATTGTACGTTCACTATGTGCACTCCCATATCAGTGTTGGTTAAAAGCAAAGTCTACAACTGTTTTGAAATGTTGCCCTCACATTTGTGTCACTTGTTTAAACTATGTATCTTTTAAGGTGGAGCGGTGTTTGTGAGTAAGAAGCGACTGTATCTTTTAAGGTGGAGCGGTGTGTGTGAGTAAGAAGCGACTGTATCTTTTAAGGTGGAGCGGTGTGTGTGAGTAAGAAGCGACTGTATATTTTAATGTGGAGCAGTGTGTGTGAGTAAGAAGCGACTGTATCTTTTAAGGTGGAGCGGTATGTGTGAGTAAGAAGCGACTGTATCTTTTAATGTGGAGGGGTGTGTGTGAGTAAGAAGCGACTGTATCTTTTAAGGTGGAGCGGTGTGTGTGAGTAAGAAATGACTGTATCTTTTAAGGTGGAGCGGTATGTGTGAGTAAGAAGCGACTGTATCTTTTAATGTGGAGGGGTGTGTGTGAGTAAGAAGCGACTGTATCTTTTAATGTGGAGGGGTGTGTGTGAGTAAGAAGCGACTGTATCTTTTAAGGTGGAGCGGTGTGTGTGAGTAAGAAGCGACTGTATCTTTTAAGGTGGAGCGGTATGTGTGAGTAAGAAGCGACTGTATCTTTTAAGGTGGAGCGGTGTATGTGAGTAAGAAGCGACTGTATCTTTTAAGGTGGAGCGGTGTATGTGAGTAAGAAGCGACTGTATCTTTTAAGGTGGAGCGGTGTGTGTGAATAAAAAGCGACTGTATCTTTTAAGGTGGAGCGGTGTGTGTGAGTAAGAAGCGACTGTATCATGTTGGTGTCTGAAGTGTAAATTGTCTGTAAGTGTTTATTCACTGTTTGAATTCCCACAGAAACTCATGTGTAACTCGAGCTGTTTAGTTTTGTAGCACTTTCCCTCTGTGTTTACTTTCATGCAGTTAGCGCTCTCCTGAATTTATGCTTTTCAGCATTTGGAGTCTCTCCACTGTCCAAATGCCTTCAGATGCTCTTTCTCATATTTCTCCTTTTTATTTAATTGATGTGGTACATGACCACTTTCTCATTGGAAACGTTTGCCCCTTATCTAATATGGAGCCTTTCAAGATGGCTGCTGTTTTCTGGACATAGCGTAAAAATACCATTATTTGCTGGGGTATTCAGAAAGTCCTGTGACTTTTGACTCACCCTGTCTAAGTACAGAGAGAGAGAGAGAGAGGGAGAGAGAGAAAGGTAGAGAGAGAGAGAGAGGGAGCGAGAGAGAGAGAGAGAGAGAGAGAGAGAGAGAGAGAACGCCTGAGTCAGTTTGGACCAAAACCTCTAGGCCTCTTTTAATTTCTGCAGGGCCGAATGTTTCTGAGTTTGGAGGGTAATCAATCCAG
Source organism: Hoplias malabaricus (assembly GCF_029633855.1). Taxonomy (NCBI): domain Eukaryota; kingdom Metazoa; phylum Chordata; class Actinopteri; order Characiformes; family Erythrinidae; genus Hoplias; species Hoplias malabaricus. The sequence continues at coordinate 56,053,977 of NC_089819.1, forward strand.
TGGCTATTCCACACAGACACAGTTCAACACAGAGCACTTTCACACAGAGCTGAGCCCAGTTTTCTTTTGTGTTTCTTTTAAAGGTGACATTCAGAATTTTAATTAAAAAAAAAACAAAAAAAAAAACTTGAGTATGTTTCCTCACCATTTGCTACTCTCTGCTCTGTTTGCGCTGGAACTGCCCACTTATCTTCTCTCCAGCTCTGTCCAGCTCTCTTCTGCTCTGTTCATCTCTCTTCTGCACCCATCCCTGCCCTTAAAACCAGATTCCGTGATTTCTCTAGCAATTTGTGGATGGCGCTGGCCTCTGGGCGAAGCGAAGTCGTCACTATGCACATCAGCTGCGTGCCGTCTCCTGCAGAGTCCAAATTGGACGTCCCTGTTTTTCTGTTTCCCATTTGATCCCATGCACTTAAAAAACAAATTTGCGGATCGTATTGCCGACATTAGCGTCTAATGCAGGTGCTCCTTCCCGCTCCTCCCCGGATAAAGCGGGGAATTGCCGAGCGGCGTGATGTGCTGACATTTGCAGCCGACGCTGCCATTGAAATGCAAATGTAATCTTCCTGTCCTCCTTCACGTCCTAATTGTTCCCAGCTGCACTCCTCTGTTTGGGATAAAAACCAGTCAGGGCTTTATTCTATTTTATATTTTATATTTTATTTCAGAGCCAGGCCCTGGACAGGATCCCTACCACCCCCTCCTTCCCTTTCTCTTTTCTTTCTCGCAACCAGCCTCAGTTAACCATTTACAGAGTTAAAGAAAAACAGAAAAGCAGAAAAACAGATCAATGTCTCCACGATGCCATCGAGCTCTAATCCCGGGATTAGCCTGAAGGTCACTGGGGGTAGCGTCTCAGAAATAAACACAACTCCGCTGAGACTTCCCGAGACTGTCGAGTGAAAACGGACAGAATGAGGTCAGGAAAATACGTCATACATAAAAACACACCTCGTTTATATTGGTCTCTTCATCACCACAGCAGAATCCCGAGATCCCCATACCCAAAGCTGAGTGAAGACCAGAGGGGTGTGAAGACCACCCACAGTGGGCTGTGGAGCAGGGGAACTGTGTTCTCAGGAGGTACAGAGCTTTATCAAGCTTTACAAATTATACAAAGTATGCAGAGCAACAGATGAAGTACTGTCTGTAAATGTAGAAATAAAAAGTGCAGCTGTGTGGTCCTATGGGGTGTATAATATCTAACAGAGTGTTGTTCTTTCCCGGTTTGGTGTTGGTGTGCAAGGTGCAGTTTAATAATTCAGAGCTCTCTATGTCGCATTGTTATGAGTCCGTACGGCTGTAATAACATCACTGTGACATTTCGGAGTCCATGGCCACTGCATACAGAAGGAGCTCCCGCGGTTCTGAGCCACCGCATCCTGCAGAACCAGCTGAATTTTTAACTCACAAATACACTTCTGTCTCCCCTTCTCCAGCCACGCCGCTGGGCAATGGGAAATTGTCTTCCTGCTCAGATGAACTTTCATGTTTTATCCTCTAGAAGCAAAACCTTCACAAACCCTATCTCCCTAACTCTAAACTCTCACTCTAAACATAACCCTAACCCTTAAACACAAACCCAAACTATTTTCCTCTCCATGTGCTGCTCTGGAAACCGCTCTAATGTGTTTACGAAGCCCCAGTGTCTGTAAATGGGTAAAAAAACAAAGTGTCTGGGTCCGGTTCTAGGCTTTCTCTCTCTCTGCTCACGGCAGAGAAACGCCATCTGGAGGTTTTTAGACAACGGAGAGACTCCAAACGCTGAAAAGCACCAACCGAGATGAGGATGTTGCTCTATTCCTGCTCCATAGGGGGGTAACACTGACTTATTTTTGCTGTTACAGTTACATTATTTAAGGTGGAACTGACTCTAAATTCAGGAGAGCGCTAACTGCATGAAAGTAAACACAGAGGGAAAGTGCTACAAAATTAAACAGCTCGAGTTACACATGAGTTTCTGTGAGAATTCAAACAATGAATAAACACTTACAGACAATTTACACTTCAGACACCAACAAGATACAGTCGCTTCTTACTCACACACACCGCTCCACCTTAAAAGATACAGTCGCTTCTTACTCACACACACCGCTCCACCTTAAAAGATACAGTCGCTTCTTACTCTCACACACCGCTCCACCTTAAAAGATACAGTCGCTTCTTAGTCACACACACCGCTCCACCTTAAAAGATACAGTCGCTTCTTACTCACACACACTGCTCCACCATAAAAGATACAGTCGCTTCTTACTCACACACACCGCTCCACCTTAAAAGATATAGTCGCTTCTTACTCTCACACACCGCTCCACGTTAAAAGATACAGTCGCTTCTTAGTCACACACACCGCTCCACCTTAAAAGATACAGTTGCTTCTTACTCACACACACCGCTCCACATTAAAATATACAGTCGCTTCTTACTCACATGCACCGCTCCACCTTAAAAGATACAGTCGCTTCTTACTCACACACACCGCTCCACCTTAAAAGATGCAGAGGAGGGAGTTTGTTTTGCTGTGAGAGCAGTAGTTTTCCAGGATCCTGTACATTACCTTTAAAGTATTAATGAGGTTGTTGATTTGTGATTAACGCTCCGTTGCTGATGAGGATCAACAGACGCAGAGTTTCATCAAATCCGGCCCAGAGAACATCAGTCACACACTCGGCCCAATCTCCAGCTTCTTAATTACAGTCCAGCTCCAGAGCCGTGGTCAGCAGAGATCCATCTCACTCTCGCACTGCTCTCGTTTTACCCTCGCGCCTCGCAATTACGTCCTCCTCCATCAACCTCTGCTTGACATCTTAAACCTACTCTGCAGCTCTCGTCGTGATGAAGAAGGGTCAGTGGGTGTTAGTGACATTTACAGAGGTCAGATACTAGCACTCTTACTCTGCAAGTTCATTATTAGTCTACCCGAGCAGGGAATCAAACCCCACCCTCACATTTCCTGGTATGAAGATTAACTGAGAAAGTACCCCAGAGAACACCGTTCCACTGTTCCACAGCTCAGTGTTTGGAGTTTGAAACTCTGACAGACTGTTGTTATTGGGCAACCTTAGGCTCATGTGCAGCTGCTCCAGGGTGTCCCTGTTTATTGATCAGTGCCTGTTGGTGGAGATTAGACCTCATCTGACCTCTGCTCACATCACGTCAGCCTTCAGTGCTGCAGAGGACTGACACACCAACAAAGCCAGAAGCAACTCTGATTAATCTCCGGCCTCTTCCCGTTTATTCCCCGAACGGATTCATTAACAAGATGTCCGCACACTATAATTAATCCTCAGATATGTGGGGATTCAGATGTTTACACACAAACAGAGTCCTGGAGCGGATAATCAGGAATTAACCCCCCCCCCCCCCCCCCGTTTCCATCTTTCGGATGGCAGCAATCAGAAGAAAGTCAGGAGAAACAGAGCTGCCCTTTATTATTTATTCATAATTCCATTTGAACATTGCTCAAATACAACAATCGGCCATAACATTAAAGCCACCTCCTTGTGTCTACACTCAGTAATTGATTTTGGTCAAAAACCTCTATCCAGCTGAACGCCCGCTTTCAGCACCTGTTCCTTTAAATGATAATGAGCCGCTCGCTGTTCACCCCGACCCCGAGCGCACAGCAGTGAGGAGCGAGGAGCAGAAGCTCTGGTTTTTAGCCATTTTCACTCTGTTCTCTTTCTTCTCCATTCTTGTTTTTACTCTGTGCTCTTATTTTTCCACACTCGTTATGTTTGTCTTGTTGCATTAAACTTCATATTTGACCTCTCACATAAACACGGGTCCAGCGCTGTGATTGGACAGACTCAGATGAGGGGGCGGGGCCATTCTAAAGTCTCTGCACTTGACGTCAGAAGTGGAGCAGAATCAGAACTCATTTTATCCCATGTTTTCTGACTCGTGCTCACAGAAAACTAACCACGTGGTATTGTTTGACAGTGTGTGGGTTGGTGGGCTTCATATTCACACTTTAATGTGATGCTCTTTTTAAATCCATGTTTTATTCTGGATGTGTATGTATTTATTAGTGTTTAATCCTGTATATAGCTGATATATATGTGGTAGCTCACTGCTCGCGTTAAAATCCATGTCCCCGGAAACAGACGAGTGACTGTGTCCATCGTTGAGGACGTGCATCTTCATTAACGGCCAATCAGAATCCAATTACAGCCCCGCATCGGAGCCAATTAGAGCTGTTTGCATTTAAATGCTACTGTAGGGCGAGATATTTCCAATCATCGCTGCGGTTCATTATCTCTGTCAGGATCAGCCTTTGGAAAATGAAGTGTGGCGTGTTGGGGGGCTTCAGTTGTCCCCCCGTGGCCTGTTTACCATCAGCTCACAGAGAACGGTGTCCTCCCCGTTGTCTGTTTACCATAAACTCAGAGAAGACACAGCAAGCGTGGCCAAAGGCGAAATAAATTTATAACGGGGCTGCCACACGGATGGCACACGAATAAACACCTTCATGTTAATCCCTCCCGAGACCACCACCAACATCCAGCTGAGTTTGTGTCCAGCATTTACAGGCTCCACTTACAAAGCATCCTTTCATCTTTGCTTAAGTGTTCTCCATTTGCTGACAGTTAATATGAAACAGGACACTCTGGAACAGCTGCACATGAGCCTAAGTTCACCATGCCCAAAGCTAAGAGTCAGCCAGAGGGGTATAAAGTCTGGGCAGTTAAATATGTTCCCTGGACAGATGGAGAGATGGAGATCCAGAACTAATTGAAGCAGTTATATTTGGCTTAATGCAATCAGATCATCACAGCAATGTTCCAGCATCTACTCTCAAGCCTTTCCAGAAGAATGGCAACTGTCATAGCCTTCTTCTACCAAAATGACTCTGGTTCTTGAAGCAGTTCCTTTCAGGATAATTAGAACCTAAGTGCTATCCGGCAGTTTTTTGTGGGTACCAAGGATACGTCACCAGTGGGGGGCGCTGTGGGGCTGTGTCTGAATTCAGCTCCAGATCCAGAGATAAAGGCACAGAGTCATGGTTAATCCACTGTTTACAGTGCGGTCAGATCACAGTGAGATATGATACACATGTGGAAATGACGCTGAGATCTGTCTGTTACAGTCCCAGTACGGGTCATTTCCCGTTCTCCATTTCCCAGTTTCAGAAGGAGAACCTCCACAAATGCATCTAGTTCTTTGGTCTTTACCCAGAACACCACTAAGACTGATATAACACTCTGTAAATAACCCGTCCAGCTCCACTGCACCATAACGCTTTGTTTCAGGCTCTGAGCTCTTTCTGGAGCTTCTTTATCTCGACTCACCCACAGACCAAGTCACAGTTCTTTTAGTAGGGACTAAACCATGGCGTGTAAACCTTGGAGAGCGCTGATTGTCCAGAGAGAGTCGTCACTCTACACCACGCAACGCAGATGACCAGCACCAACTCTCCATCTGTAAAATCTCCAGCTGCAGCAGAGATCACGTTTGTTTTTATCCGACTCACGACGGCAGCTCGTAAAATGACGCCGTGGTCTTTTGAAGAGGTTCGAACGCTCCTTGGATCGGTGGCCGACGAAAGAATCCAGCGAGAGCTGGACGCTGCAACAAGGAAGGAACAAACTCTACTGATCTGTCTGAACTGATGACGGAGCTGTGTTCAGTCCCCAACAACAACAACACGCCAATACACCATGAGTAAACACCTCTTAACGTTACCGCCGCCATTGTTGTGGTTTCCAAAGCCCGCTGTTCCCCTTAGAGACGAGGTTTAGAGACAACACCAAATATATTTTTGTTGGAGTGGGGGGGGGGTGGAAAAGTGACCAGGTACCCAACAAGTAGAGCTGAGTAGAGTTGGTACCATGCATTGGAAAAGCACCAAAAGTGGCAGACCGTGTTAATTACATATTGGTGCTCCCCCTGTTATCGCTGCAAAGGTGGAACCAACTCCATTTTATTGTTTGTAGATTTAACATGTACACATCTGGAATATAATAAAGCCTCCTGCAGGTGTAATGTGTAGGTGTCCCAATAATATTGTCCATATAATGTGTCTCCACTGGTTTGTCCACTCCGCATCATCTCCACTCTGGTATTGATCCTGATGCCGTGAGAAATCCTCTCTTTGTTTATTCCTCTTCTCCACTCTCCTTCCCACATCATCAGAGCAACATTAGGAGCTCCATCATTGCCTAGTACTTAATTTCCCAATCTGATCAATCGCGATTGGATTAGAGCTCTAAATATAAATATATAAATAAATACATTTAACCGCTGAGAACATGATGCATCTCTCGCCATCGAAAACACTACAGGCCTCCAATTACACACTCACTTTCTATTGATCAGAGCCTGGGCTCCACGACAGCAGCTGGTGATACACATATATAAACCCTACTTATCATTACCCGGACGTTAATGACCACATGAACGTCCTCTCATCTGGTGTTCCAGGTCATCGACTGAATTTCTGTATTATTCTATTTATATGTTCTCTAATAACAGGACTATTATACAAACATATATAATAAAGCTTGTATAATGACTGCAAGTGTGTGAATCTGTCCACAGGTGTGACTGAGTGACTGGGTGAGTGTGTGAGTGTGTGAAACTGTCCAGTGTTGTGACTGTGTGACTGAGTGACTGGGTGAGTGTGTGAATCTGCCCACAGGTGTGAGTGACTGGGTGAGTGTGTGAGTGACTGGGTGAGCGTGTGAATCTGCCCACAGGTGTGAGTGACTGGGTGATTGGGTGAGTGTGTGGATTTGTCCACAGGTGTGACTGACTGGGTGAATGTGTGAATCTGTCCACAGGTGTGAGTGACTGGGTGAGCGTGTGAATCTGCCCACAGGTGTGAGTGACTGGGTGACTGGGTGAGTGTGTGAGTGACTGGGTGAGTGTGTGAGTGACTGGGTGAGTGTGTGAATCTGTCCACAGGTGTGAGTGACTGGGTGACTGGGTGAGTGTGTGAGTGACTGGGTGAGTGTGTGAATCTGTCCACAGGTGTGAGTGACTGGGTGACTGGGTGAGTGTGTGAATATGTCCACAGGTGTGAGTGACTGGATGACTGGGTGAGTGTGTGTATATTTACAAAGGTGTGAGTGTGAGAGTGACTGGGTGAGTGTGTGAAACTGTGTGAAACCAGTGGTGTGTGTGTGTGTATGTGTGTGTGTGTGTGTGTGTGTGTTTTAATGTCATGTCTGATCTGTGTATTGATACGTGTGAGTGTTTGTGTATTCCGTCCACGTCTGTATCTGTGCTGTGGTCGTGATGGAATATCTGTCCAAACGCCAGCTCCTCATTCTCCCTGTGGCCCCTGGGTGCTAGCGCTAACGCTAAGCTATTCCTCCGTCATCATAATGCAGGACAGATATTAGCAGGAGGCTAAAAGCTAACTCAGACCCCCAGCCGCTCATTTAATCTGCTTTAGCTGCAGTTGACAACAATCATCAGAAGTCTCCTTGAGGCGAGGCGGAGGGAAGGTGAGCTGTCTCACTTGCTTCTCTCACTCATTCATCACGAGACGAGGGGAGGCACGCAGATAGCTCTTATCTCCACCCTTACACGCCACGACGTGGAGAAAAATAAATAAAGAATAAACAGCCAGAGATAAACAGGAGAAAATGGTTTCAAATCTGAGCTTTCGTTAAAAACAAACACCTCGAGTTCATTCAGGGGTCAAAAGAGTGCGGATTTGCTACAAATTTTCATTCAGCTTCTTATAAATTCTGCTTAGAACAGTTTTTAAATGCATAATTTATCATTTATAAATGCATCCACTTCATGTTCAAAGACACAGTGTTTCTAAACACCTCAGTGTCCTGTGTCACTGATGAAGGACTAGAGGACGAGCGACACACACTGTGCAGCGACAGATGAGCTACTGTCTCTGACTCTACATCTACAAGGTGGACCAACGAGGGAGGAGTGTCTCACAGAGTGGACAGAGAGTGGACACAGGGTTTAAAAACTCCAGCAGCACTGCTGTGTCTGATCCACTCTACACCAGCACAACACACACTAACACACCACCACCACGTCAGTGTCACTGCAGCGCTGAGAATGATCCACCACCACATCACACCTGCTCTGTGGGGGTCCTGAGAGTTGAAAGTATGCAGAGCGTGGTGTATATATTTAGTACACACTGTAAGAATCCTGGGAATGGTGTTTTAGTGACCTATTTAAGACTTCACCTCGAGATCAGGCTGCTGTGAAGTTTGAGAATACAAAACAGAAATAAAAGAATAAAGTTCAATTAATTTTGGTTCACGGCTTTGATTAACGGATATTAAAAGCTGAAGATTATAATGTTGTTGCAGAACATGTTGTTGTTTGAATAATTAATGAAGAACACAGCGTTTGTTTTGGCTTCATCACGCGCTGAACTCAAAACAACACAGAACAAAGAACTTCTGTTTGAGGGAAAGAGTGAATTGAAGTTTTTAGCAAAAATAATAAGTCAGGTGGTGCACTGTGGTGCTGTCACACAGCTGCAGGGTCTAAGGGGGTCCTGGGCGATGTGTTCTCTCTGTGTCTGTGTGGGTTTCCTCTAGATGCTCCGAATTCCCCCCACAGTCCAAACACACACCAGTTGGTAAAGTGTGTGTGTGTGTGTAGACACTGCATAGCTGTGTGTCTGTGAGTGACTGAGTGAGTGTGTGAGTGACTGGATGAATGTGTGTGGGATGCTCTATGAAAGCTCTATGATTCTGGGTGGACTCTAAATCCTGGTCATGATGATGTGCTTTCAGAAGATTGATGAATCAAAGAAAGAAAAAACGAAAGAAAGAAAGAATAAATGAAAGAAAGAAAGAAAGATATAGCGAAAGAAAGAACAAAAGAAAGAAAGAATTAACAAAAGAAAGAAAGAAAGATATAATGAAAGAAAGAATGAAAAAAGAAAGAATAAATGAAAGAAAGAACGAAAGAAAGAATAAACGAAAAAAGAAAGAAAGAAAGAAAGATATAATGAAAGAAAGAACAAAAGAAAGAAAGAACAAAAGAAAGAAAGAACGAAAGAAAGAGCGAAAGAAAGAAAAAGAAAGAACGAATAAACGAAAGAATGAAAGAAAGATATAGCGAAAGAAAGAACAAATGAAAGAAAGAATAAACAAAAGAAAGAAAGAAAGATATAATGAAAGAAAGAACGAAAAAAGAAAGAATGAACGAAAGAAAGAAAGAATAAACGAAAGAAAGAACAAAATAAAGAAAGAACGAAATAAATAATGAAAGAAATAACAAAAAAGAACAAAAGAAAGAACGAAAGAAAGAAAGAAAGAAAGAAAGAAATAACAAAAGAAAGAACGAAAGAAAGAGCGAAAGAAAGAAAAAGAAAGAAAGAAAGAAAGAAAGAAAGAAAGAAAGAAACACAAGTTTTTAGATTTTCCATCTGAACCCCAAGAAGATGACTGTGTCATGCCTGTCACAGTGGCAGTGTTTGTGTTTGGTGGGGATTAGATTTGGAATTAAACGCTGTATTTTCAGAGAAACAATAAATAAGGAGAAACATAAACATGCAGAAGAATTGTAGATGTTACTCGTTTTGTTGTTTAAATATAAATGTAAACGTTGTTATAAAATTACAGTTTTTAAAACAGCAAGAGGGAGACCAAAGTAAATAAAATACAGGAATAATATGAATGTACTACTTATTTATGTTGTTTGTTTGTTTATGGCCAGTTTGATCAACAATGTCTGCTGATGGACAATAGTTTTCTTGCTTCACTGTGTCCACATCTTTGCTTCTGTTGTATTTTAAGACGTACACTTTTTTCTCCCAATGCTCAATAAATATTTAAATATATTAATAATGATATTTAAATATTCAGGAGGCTGAGGACACAGCGGTTTTTCAGGTGATGTAACGACTCAATGTTAAGCCACAGTTTCTTCTGAGAAAGTGATGACGATGATGATGAAATCCCTGAGCAGGACGAGAACACACTCCTCTCCCAGGAGACACTGAAAGTAGTGGGACAGCCACACACAGCTCAGAGAGAGAGAGAGAGAGAGAGAGAGAGAGAGAGAGAGAGAGAGAGAGAGAGAGAGAGAGAGAGGACAGAAATAGAGACAGGGAGGAGGAGAATTAAACTTTTACTGCAGTTGTTATTTTACCCCCTATAATAGACTCAGAACGCACTGTAATTAACCCCTTCAGTGTCACTGTTGGACTGAGAATGATCCACCACCACATCACACCTGCTCTGTGGGGGTCCTGGTGTGTGATCAGTGGAGTTGATGAAATGGACAGTGGGTGAAGAATGAAGGAGGTGGCTTTAATGTTGTGGCTGATCGGTGTATGTTTTATTGCAGTGTTTAGCTCTGGGCTGTGGGGTTGTTAATTCATGTTCCTGTTACAGAGTGGTGAGTAGACGCTGGGAAACGAGACGTATGTCATCGGCACTTTCCTCGGGGGCTTCAGGGCGGCTGCTACCCCCCGTCTGCGGTTGATATTTAGCCCCGGTGAAAGTCTCGTTGGTGGGGGGGTGTGGGATGGGTGGGGGTTGGAGGCAGACACTGTGTGGATAAATCAGTCGTAAAGTTTCACTGCCTTTGTTTTTCAGATGCAGAAGAAGCTGAAAATCATTTTCGGAGCGACTGGCTGGACAGCAGTAGCCACTGGGACTGGACCCACTCACAGCTTTGAACTGATACTCAGGGACGTTCTGCGCCTGCTGTACAGGATAAATGGCCCCGAGTACGAGGGCAACATAGCGAGAGTCCACCAAATTTACTTGACAAACTACAGCAATGGGAAGATTGTCCTGCACCTCTGGTGTCAGAAGTTGAAAGCCGAGCAGTGGTGGTGTGGTCAGGTCTATAAACAGACTTGGTTCTGCATGCTGACCTCTAACCATAGATTTTAACCAGCAGACCCTGAGGAACTGGAAAATGGGTCTTCGAGAACCTTGTGAGGGTACAGAGAAGTCAAGCTCTTAAAGGATATATCTACGATTGTTGGGAAACACAATTCTCTCTGTTTTTTTTTTTTTTTTTATTATAATAGTTAACATTGCCTTTAAAGTGACAATATTATACAAATCACCATTTGCTGCTCACGAAGCCCGGTGTCTGTAAACGAATGAAAAAGCATAGTGTCTCGGTCAGACATAAGTTTCCTTTCTCTCCTTCCACATGGCTGATTGCAGCTCATTTGCATACAGACAAAGGTTTATTAAAATATTTAAATTTAGCTTTGGATTTATTCACTAAACCCCGTCTTTTCTGAGCTCAGATATAACTCTGGACGCCTCTGACCCATAAACCTCCCGAGAATGCCTTCTGTATCTTAATAAAATATAAACCTTTTCTTAACGGTGGAAAAGCTGCAAGACTCTGGTGGTCTGTAGTAGTATGTGATGGTGTTTGTTCGTCTGAAGTGGTATGTTATGTGTTTTGTCTGTATTGGTATGTGATGGTGTTTGTCTGTAGTGGTATGTGATGTGTTTGTCTGTGGTGTCTGTAGTGTAGTGCCTGTGGTATGTGTTGGTATTTGTTTGTCTGTGGTGGTATGTGTTGGTGTTTGCCTGTAGTTGTCTGTAGTGGTATGTGATGGTGTTTGTCTGTAGTGGTCTGTAGTGGTATGTGATGGTGTTTGTTTGTCTGTAGTGTATGTAGTGTAGTGTCTGTAGTATGTGTTGGTGTTTGTGTGTCTGTAGTGGTATGTGTTGGTGTTTGTCTGTAGTGGTATGTGATGGTGTTTGCCTGTAGTTGTCTGTAGTGGTATGTGATGGTGTTTGTTTGTCTGTAGTGCTCTGTAGTGTTATGTGATGGTGTTTGCCTGTAGTTGTCTTTAGTGTTATGTGATGGTGGTTGTCTGTAGTGGTCTGTAGGGGTATGTGATGCTGTTTGTCTGTAGTGGTATGTGATGGTGTTTGTTTGGCTGTAGTGCTCTGTAGTGGTATGTGATGATGTTTGTTTGTCTGTAGTGTAGTGTCTGTGGTATGTGTTGGTGTTTGTTTGTCTGTAGTGTCTGTAGTGTAGTGTCTGTGGTATGTGTTGCTGTTTGTTTGTCTGTAGTGGTATGTGATGGTGTTTGTCTGTAGTGGTATATGTTGGTGTTTGTTTTCTGTAGTGGTATGTGATGGTGTTTGCCTGTAGTTGTCTGTAGTGGTATGTGATAGTCTGTAGTGGTTTGTGATGGTGTTTGTCTGTCTGTAGTAGTATGTGATGGTGTTTGTTTGTCTGAAGTGGTATGTGATGGTGTTTGTTTGTCTGTAGTGGTCTGTGATGGTGTTTGTTTGTAGTGGTCTGTAGTGGTATGTGATGGTGTTTGTTTGTCTGAAGTGGTATGTGATGGTGTTTGTTTGTCTGTAGTGGTCTGTGATGGTGTTTGTTTGTAGTGGTCTGTAGTAGTATGTGATGGTGTTTGTTTGTCTGAAGTGGTATGTGATGGTGTTTGTTTATCTGTAGTGGTCTGTGATGTTGTTTGTTTGTAGTGGTCTGTAGTGGTATGTGATGGTGTTTGTTTGTCTAAAGTGGTCTGTAGAGGTATGTGATGGTGTTTGTTTGTCTGAAGTGGTATGTGTTAACCTATGATGGTTTGTGATGGATTGTGGTTTTCCTTCACAGATTGATTGCCTGTGATTCGATCTCTAATGATCTTTGATGGTTTGTAATGGAGTGTGGTGGTTTATGATGATTTTGTATAATCTGTAATGGTCTGTGGTGGACTGTAATTGTCTGTGATGGACTGTAATGGTCTGTGGTGGTGTGTATTTGACTGTGGTGGTCTGTAATGATCTGTGATGCTCTGTGTTAGTTTGTAATTATCTGTGATGGTCTGTAAAAGTATGTGATGATCTGTGATGATCTGTGATGGTCTGTAATGATCTGTGGTGGTATGTAACGGTCTGTGATGATCTGTAAAAATCTGTAATGGCCTGTAATGGACTGTTTATGAATGTGTTGTAAGAGAAATGGAGAATCTTTACTGGAAACACTTTGTTTCCAACCACACAGATCAAAAACCCGATGAGAAGAGAGCAGCCGCATTAGAGCTGACAGCTGATCTCCAGACGAGACCAACATCATCCCTACTGCTATATTTCAGTCTGGCAGCTCAGTTCTGTGTGTGTGTGTGTGTGTGTGTATGTGTGGAGAACGATTCTCTGTAACTGATGCAAATTTTAAAGATCTGTATTTCATCTTAGGATTTAAACCCACTGAGTTTATTGGCTGATTCTATTTTTTGTGCATTTGTTTGTTTACAAAACTTATTGTTTATTTAAAAGACCCACAGCCACTCACACTCACTCAGTCACTCACACACTCACACACTCACCCAGTCGCTCACACACTCACCCAGTCGCTCACACACTCACCCAGTCGCTCACACACTCACCCAGTCGCTCACACACTCACCCAGTCGCTCACACACTCACCCAGTCGCTCACACACTCACCCAGTCGCTCACACACTCACCCAGTCGCTCACACACTCACCCAGTCGCTCACACACTCACTCAGTCGCTCACACACTCACTCAGTCACTCACACACTCACTCACTCAGTCACTCACAAACTCACCCAGTCACTCACACATTCACTCAGTCACTCACACATTCACTCAGTCACTCACAAACTCACCCAGTCACTCACAAACTCACCCAGTCACTCACACACTCACTCAGTCGCTCACAAACTCACCCAGTCGCTCAAACACTCACTCAGTCACTCACAAACTCACCCAGTCACTCACAAACTCACCCAGTCACTCACACACACACACACACTCACCCAGTCACTCACATACTCACCCTGTCACACACACTCTTACACCTGTGGAATATTACACACACTCACCAAGTCACACACACACTCACTCATTAACTTAGCAACATGTGTTTTTGGACTGTGGAAGGAAAATTAATCACAGATGAATGAATTAATGAATGAATGAAATGGAAAACACTCTGTGCTGAAAACATCTGTGACGGTTTGTGATTCCTGAACAGAGCTGGGTTTTAAGCTTCGTTAGAATTCGTCCCCTCGTCTCTGTCTCACGTCTGATGAGCGTCTGAAGTCATTGGAGGTCGTAATAGCTTTGAGCAGTGAGTTATCTTCAGACGCTGATAACAATAAAGAGGGGGCGAGCGGGTGAGTGGCGAGGGACCACGCAGCATCAGAGACTTTGAAGATTAATAAGAAGTTTGAATTTTTGTCGTTTTCTTCTTCTTCTGTCATCCTGGAGATTATTTTCTTAGATACAAAGTCACACAAAACTCCTCAGAGTCAAATCAGTGGGTTTTCGGTCTTTTTAAAGGCTAAACTACTGTTCTTGTCAGGAGCGAGGGGCGGATTGAGGGAGGCGGACGCATTCGCTAAAACACGGGAGTTTATTATATAACAGAAAATAACCAAAACAGACTTTAAACAAAAGGAAAACAGGCTAAACTAGACTCTAAGAAATAAGCAGGGTAAACGGGGACAGACGGAAAACAAAGCGAAACGCTGACAGAGGAAACTTACGGAGATAGACAGATAACATGATCGACAGGACGGACGACAACGGAGAAAATAGATACGACACGGTGACAAGAGAAGTGAAATGAACGACAAACATGACGTGAAACAAGAGGGCTTAAATACAGACACAAACGAGACACACCTGGACAGATAACAAGGAGGACGGGTTAACACATGACACGGACGAGGAGGCGGAACAAAGGCGGAGACTTGAACATAAACAAAACAGAGCCATGTGCAAATAAAGCACATGGCCGGGACAACAGACTGACAGGACGAAGGCGTGACAGATGCCCCCCCCAAGAACGCGCAACTCCCGGGCGCGTACTCCTAAACCCCCCAGGAGCTGGCGCAGGAGAGGGCACGAAAAACATGACAGGACAACAAACCAACAGGTGACAGGACTCAGGACAGGACGGGAACCGACACAGGAGCTGGGGACACGACAGGACCGAATATACGAGACGGGACATGGGACATGACAGGAGACTGACAAAGGGGAGCCACAAGAGACGAGAACGGACTGGACAGGACAGGAGTGGACACATGGGAATTGACGGGAGACTGGACTGGAGACAAGACAGGGGACTGAACGTGGGACGGATACGGAGACTGGACACGTTTGGGGACAGAAGACTGGACACGTTTGGGGACAGAAGACTGGACATGGACAGGTGACAGGACAGGGGATTGGAACGGGGACTGAACAGGAGACGGGACTTGAGACTGAACAGAGGGTTGAAAGGGAGGCTGGACAGGACTAACAGGGGACTGGACATGTGACGAGACTGAGGGTTGAAACGAGGACTGAACAGGACTAACAGGGGACTTGACAGGAGACGGGACTTGAGACAGGACCGATGGTTGAAACGGTGACTGGAGAGGAGACGAGACTTGAGACTGGACAGGGGGTTGAAACAAGGACTGGACAGGAGACGGGACATAGGGTTGAAATGGGGCCTGGACAGGACTAACAGGAAACTGGACTGGACTAGGTAGGGGAACAGGTACAAGAACATTTACAGGGACTGACACCAACACAGTGACCGGGACCGGGACAGACACAAAGGCAGACACGGGTACAGGGACAAGGACAGAGACGGGAACCAGGACAGGGACAGACAAGGGAACCAAAATAACAGGGGGGTGCCCAGGACTGGCTAATGTCTGTGGGGTAGTCTGAGGAACCAGCCTGGGCACAGTTCTGGGGATCGGCCCTGAAGTCCTTCGGGCCGACCTACGGACATGGACAGGGGAGGCCGTAGCCACAGTCACGGGGACAGGAGAGGCCGTAGCCACAGTCACGGGGACAGGAGAGGCCGTAGCCACAGTCACGGGGACAGGAGAGGCCGTAGCCACAGTCACGGGGACAGGAGAGGCCGTAGCCACAGTCACGGGTACAGGAGAGGCCGTAGCCACAGTCACGGGGACAGGAGCGGCGGGCGCCGCCACAGTCACGGGGACAGGAGCGGCGGGCGCCGCCGCAGTCACGGACACAGGAGCGGCGGGCGCCGCCGCAGTCACGGACACAGGAGCGGCGGGCGCCGCCGCAGTCACGGACACAGGAGCGGCGGGCGCCGCCGCAGTCACGGACACAGGAGCGGCGGGTGCCGCCGTAGTCTCGGACACAGGAGCGGCGGGTGCCGCCGTAGTCTCGGACACAGGAGCGGCGGGTGCCGCCGCCATCACGGACACTGGAGCGGCGGGTGCCGCCGTAGTCTCGGACACTGGAGCGGCGGGTGCCGCCATCACGGACACTGGAGCGGCGGGTGCCGCCATCACGGACACTGGAGCGGCGGGTGCCGCCATCACGGACACTGGAGCGGCGGGTGCCGCCATCGTCACGGGGACAGGAGCGGCGGGTGCCGCCATCACGGGGACTGGAGCGGCGGGTGCCGCCATCATGGGGACTGGAGCGGCGGGTGCCGCCATCACGGGGACTGGAGCGGCGGGTGCCGCCATCACGGGGACTGGAGCGGCGGGTGCCGCCATCACGGAGACTGGAGCGGCGGGTGCCGCCATCACGGACACTGGAGCGGCGGGTGCCGCCATCACGGACACTGGAGCGGCGGGTGCCGCCATCACGGAGACAGGAAGCCCCGCAGCAACGTCCACGGGGGCAGGGGAACCTGCGACGTCGTCCACGGGGGCTGAAGAATGTGCGACGACGTCCACGGAGGCAGATGAATCTGCGACGTCATCCATGAAGACAGGAGAGGCGCGCGTCGCACTCACGAAGACAGGAGAGGCGCGCGCCGCGCTCTCGAGGACAGGGGTTTGTGCTGCTCGCCGGGCTCGCGCTGGAGCTGTAAAGGGTTTAGGGGGTTTCACAGGCGCACCCATTAGATCACCTCGAGGTGCGCCCCTGTTAGCCTCAGACCTCAGAGCTACGGAGGTGAGGCTAACAGCCCCTACCCTTAACGCCCCCCCAAAAATTTCCCCGGACCTGAGGGGGTAATCCTCCAGCGAGGGGGGAACTCCAGCACGGTTCTTCCGCCGACTCTTTCGACTCCCGCTGGCGCAACTACTCGATTCCCGAGTCGACTCCTCTGCTATAGGATCCGGAGCAGCGCCAGGCAGGAGCTGGAGCCGGCGACTCCATTCCGAGGCCGCTTTCAAAGCCTCCCCCACAGGATCTTTGGGGCCTGTGCGGAATGGAGTCCGGCGAACGGCACATCCCTTGAGATAATAGTCTGTGCTAGCTGCGTCCTGGTGGTCGTACATTCTGTCAGGAGCGAGGGGCGGATTGAGGGAGGCGGACGCATTCGCTAAAACACGGGAGTTTATTATATAACAGAAAATAACCAAAACAGACTTTAAACAAAAGGAAAACAGGCTAAACTAGACGCTAAGAAATAAGCAGGGTAAACGGGGACAGACGGAAAACAAAGCGAAACGCTGACAGAGGAAACTTACGGAGATAGACAGATAACATGATCGACAGGACGGACGACAACGGAGAAAATAGATACGACACGGTGACAAGAGAAGTGAAATGAACGACAAACATGACGTGAAACAAGAGGGCTTAAATACAGACACAAACGAGACACACCTGGACAGATAACAAGGAGGACGGGTTAACACATGACATGGACGAGGAGGCGGAACAAAGGCGGAGACTTGAACATAAACAAAACAGAGCCATGTGCAAATAAAGCACATGGCCGGGACAACAAACTGACAGGACGAAGGCGTGACAGTTCTCACAGCAAAACAAACTCCCCCTCCAGTTACTCTTCATTCAGAAGCTCCACATCTTTTAAGGTGGAGCGGTGTGTGTGAGTAAGAAGCGACTGTATCTTTTAAGGTGGAGCGGTGTGTGTGAGTAAGAAGCGACTGTATCTTTTAAGGTGGAGCAGTGTGTGTGAATAAGAAGCGACTGTATCTTTTAAGGCGGAGCGACTGTATCTTTTAAGGCGGAGCGGTGTGTGTGAGTAAGAAGCGACTATATCGTTTAAGGTGGAGTGGTGTGTGTGAGTAAGAAGCGACTGTATCTTTTAAGGTGGAGCGGTGTGTGTGAGTAAGAAGCGACTGTATCTTTTAAGGTGGAGCGGTGTGTGTGAGTAAGAAGCAACTGTATATTTTAAGGTGGAGCGGTGTGTGTGAGTAAGAAGCGACTGTATCTTTTAAGGTGGAGCGGTGTGTGTGAGTAAGAAGCGACTGTATCTTTTAAGGTGGAGCGATGCATGTGAGTAAGAAGCGACTGTATCTTTTATGTAACTGTGACAGCAAAAATAAGTCAGTGTTAACCCCCTATGGAGCAGGAACTTCCTGGTGCAACTTCCTGGTTCCTGGTCTTTTTGTTGTCCAAGTGCCTCCAGATGCTGTTTTTTTAGCTGTGGCTCAGAGGGAGCTACACAGAGAGAGAAGGAAAGAGAGAGTGAGAGACATCTGAGCCAGTTTGTGATTCTGTTCTCATGTTGTAGTTCTGTTCTCGTTCTGTTCTCGTGTTGTAGTTCTGTTGTATTGTGTTGTAGTTCTGTTGTATAGTGTTGTAGTTCTGTTGTATTGTGTTGTAGTTCTGTTGTATTGTGTTGTAGTTCTGTTTTCGTGTTGTAGTTCTGTTGTATAGTGTTGTAGTTCTGTTCTTGTGTTGTAGTTCTGTTGCATTGTGTTGTAGTTATGTTGTATAGTCTTGTAGTTCTGTTGTATTGTGTTGTAGTACACTTCTCGTGTTGTATTTCTGCTGCATTGTGTTGTAGTTATGTTATATTGTGTTGTAGTTCTGTTCTCGTGTTATAGTTCTGCTGCATTGTGTTGTAGTTATGTTATATTGTGTTGTAGTTCTGTTCTTGTGTTGTAGTTCTGTTGTATTGTGTTGTAGTTATGTTATATTGTGTTGTAGTTCTGTTCTTGTGTTGTAGTTCTGTTGTATTGTGTTGAAGTTCTGTTCTTGTGTTGTAGTTCTGTTCTTGTGTTGAAGTTCTTTTCTCGTGTTGTAGTTCCGTTGCATTGTGTTGTAGTTATGTTATATAGTGTTGAAGTTCTGTTCTCGTGCTGTATTTCTGTTGCATTGTGTTGTAGTTCTGTTGTATTGTGTTGAAGTTATGTTGTATAGTGTTGTAGTTCTGTTGTATAGTGTTGTAGTTCTGTTGCATTGTGTTGTAGTTCTGTTGTATTGTGTTGTAGTTCTGTTGTATAGTGTTGTAGTTCTGTTGTAGTTATGTTGTATTGTATTGTATTTCTGTTGTATAGTGTTGTAGTTCTGTTGTATTGTGTTGTATTTCTGTTGTATAGTGTTGTAGTTCTGTTGTATTGTGTTGTAGTTCTGTTCTCGTGTTGTAGTTCTGTTGTATAGTCTTGTAGTTCTGTTATATTGTGTTGTAGTACTCTTCTCGTGTTGTATTTCTGCTGCATTGTGTTGTAGTTATGTTATATTGTGTTGTAGTTCTGTTCTCGTGTTATAGTTCTGCTGCATTGTGTTGTAGTTATGTTATATTGTGTTGTAGTTCTGTTCTTGTGTTGTAGTTCTGTTGTATTGTGTTGAAGTTCTGTTCTTGTGTTGTAGTTCTGTTCTTGTGTTGAAGTTCTTTTCTCGTGTTGTAGTTCTGTTGCATTGTGTTGTAGTTATGTTATATAGTGTTGAAGTTCTGTTCTTGTGCTGTATTTCTGTTGCATTGTGTTGTAGTTCTGTTGTATAGTGTTGTAGTTCTGTTGTATTGTATTGTAGTTCTGTTGTATAGTGTTGTAGTTCTGTTGCATTGTGTTGTAGTTCTGTTGTATAGTGTTGTAGTTCTGTTGTAGTTATGTTGTATTGTATTGTATTTCTGTTGTATAGTGTTGTAGTTCTGTTGTATTGTGTTGTATTTCTGTTGTATAGTGTTGTAGTTCTGTTGTATTGTGTTGTAGTTCTGTTCTCGTGTTGTAGTTCTGTTGTATAGTGCTGTATTTCTGTTGTATAGTGTTGTAGTTCTGTTGTATTGTGTTGTAGTTCTTTTGTATAGTGTTGTAGTTCTGTTGTATAGTGTTGTACTTCTATAGTTTGATCAGAGGAGGATGGGTCCACTTTGTGAGTCTTGGTTACTCCCAAGGTTTCTTCCTCCAGCCTCGAGGGAGATTTTCCTTGCCACTGTCGCCTTCGGCTTGCTTTCATTGGGCTTTGATTTAAATGTTCTGTTTTGAAACCATGAAGCTGCTTTGTGACAACGTCAGTTGTAAAAGGCGCTATACAAATAAATTTGATTTTATTTGATTTGATATTGTATTGTGTTGTAGTTATGTTGTATTATGTTGTAGTTCTGTTGTATAGTGTTGTACTTCTGTTGCATTCTGCTGTAGTTTTGTTGTATAGTGTTGTAGTTCTGTTGTATAGTGTTGTACTTCTATTGTATTGTGTTGTAGTTATGTTGTATTGTGTTGTAGTTCTGTTTTATAGTGTTTTACTTCTGTTGTATTCTGCTGTAGTTTTATTGTATAGTGTTGTAGTTATGTTGTATAATGTTGTAGTTCTGTTGTATTGTGTTGTAATTCTGTTGTATAGTGTTGTTGTTCTGTTCTCGTGTTTTGTTTTTCTGTTGCATTGTGTTGTAGTTCTGTTGTATTGAAATGTAGGTCTGTTGTATTGTGTTGTAGTTCTGTTTTCGTGTTGTAGTTCTGTTCTTGTGTTGAAGTTCTGTTCTCATGTTGTATTTCTGTTGCATTGTGTTGTAGTTATGTTGTATAGTGTTGTAGTTCTGTTGTATAGTGTTGTAGTTCTGTTGTATTGTGTTGTAGTTCTGTTCTCGTGTTGTAGCTCTGTTCTTGTGATGTAGTTCTGTTGTATTGTGTTGTAGTTCTGTTGTATAGTGTTGTATTTCTGTTGTATAGTGTTGTTGTTCTGTTTTTGTGTTGTAGTTCTGTTCTTGTGTTGAAGTTCTGTTCTCGTGTTGTATTTCTGTTCTTGTGTTGTATTTCTGTTGCATTGTGTTGTAGTTCTATTGCATTGTGTTGTAGTTCTGTTGTATAGTGTTGTAGTTCTGTTGTATAGTGTTGTATTTCTGTTGTATAGTATTGTTGTTCTGTTTTTGTGTTGTAGTTCTGTTCTTGTGTTGAAGTTCTGTTCTCGTGTTGTATTTCTGTTCTTGTGTTGTATTTCTGTTGCATTGTGTTGTTGTTCTGTTGCATTGTGTTGTAGTTCTGTTGTATAGTGTTGTAGTTCTGTTGTATTGAAATGTAGTTCTCTTGTATTGTGTTGTAGTTCTGTTCTCGTGTTGTAGTTCTGTTCTTGTGATGTATTTCTGTTGTATTGTGTTGTAGTTCTGTTCTCATGTTGTAGTTCTGATCTCATGTTGAAGTTCTGTTCCTGTGTTGTAGTTCTGTTCTCGTTTTGTAGTTCTGTTGTATTGTGCTGCAGTTCTGTTGTATTGTGTTGTAGTTCTGTTCTCGTATTGTAGTTCTTTTCTTCTGTTATCATGCTGATTTTCTGTTGTATTGTGTTGTAGTTCTGCTGTATTGTGTTATAGTTCTGTTCTCGTGTTGTAGTTCAGTTGTACTGTGTTGTAGTTTTGTTCTTGTGTTGTAGTTCTGTTGTACTGTGTTGAAGATCTCTTCTCATGCTGTAGTTCTGTTGTATTGTGTTGTAGTTCTGTTCTCGTGTTGTAGTTCTGTTGTATTGTGTTGTAGTTCTGTTCTCGTGTTGTAGTTCTGTTGTATTGTGTTGAAGTTCTCTTCTCGTGCTGTAGTTCTGTTGGATTGTGTTGTAGTTCTGTTCCCGTGTTGTAGTTCTGTTCTCGTGTTGTAGTTCTGTTGTATTGTGTTGTAGTTCTGTTCTCGTGTTGTAATTCTTTTCTTGTGTTGAAGTTCTGTTCTCGTGTTGTAGTTCTGTTCTTGTGTTGTAGTTCTGTTGTATTGTGTTGTAGTTCTTTTATCATGCTGCTATTCTGGTGTATTGTGTTTTAGTTCTGATGTATTGTGTTATAGTTATGTTCTCGTGTTGTAGTTCTGTTGTATAGTGTTGTAGTTATGTTGTATTGTGTTGTAGTTCTGTTGTATTGTGTTGTAGTTCTGTTTTCATGTTGTAGTTCTGTTCTTGTGTTGAAGTTCTGTTCTCGTGTTGTATTTCTGTTGCATTGTGTTGTAGTTATGTTGTATAGTGTTGTAGTTCTGTTCTCGTGTTGTAGTTCTGTTGTACTGCGTTGTAGTTCTGTTCTCGTGTTGTAGTTCTTTTCTTGTGTTGAAGTTCTGTTCTCGTGTTGTAGTTTTGTTCTTGTGTTGTAGTTCTGTTGTATTGTGTTGTAGTTCTGATATCATGCTGCTGTTCTGTTGTATTGTGTTGTAGTTCTGTTGTACTGTGTTGTAGTTCTGTTCTCGTGTTGTAGTTCTGTTGTACTGCGTTGAAGTTCTGTTCTCGTGTTGTAGTTCTGTTCTTGTGTTGTAGTTCTGTTGTATTGTGTTGTAGTTCTGTTATCATGCTGCTGTTCTGTTGTATTGTGTTGTAGTTCTGTTGTTCTGTGTTGTAGTTCTGTTCTCGTGTTGTAGTTCTGTTGTATAGTGTTGTAGTTCTGTTGTATTGTGTTGTAGTTCTGTTGTACTGTGTTGTAGTTCTGTTCTCGTGTTGTAGTTCTGTTGTACTGTGTTGTAGTTCTGTTCTCGTGTTGTAGTTCTTTTCTTGTGTTGAAGTTCTGTTGTATTGTGTTGTAGTTCTGTTATCATGCTGCTGTTCTGTTGTATTGTGTTGTAGTTCTGCTGTATTGTGTTATAGTTCTGTTCTCGTGTTGTAGTTCTGTTGTATAGTGTTGTAGTTCTCTTGTACTGTGTTGTAGTTCTGTTCTCGTGTTGTAGTTCTGTAGTATAGTGTTGTAGTTCTGTTGTACTGTGTTGTAGTTCTGTTCTCGTGTTGTAGTTATGTTGTATTGTGTTGTAGTTCTCTTCTTGTGCTGTAGTTATGTTGCATTGTGTTGTAGTTCTGTTCTCGTGTTGTAGTTCTGTTGTATTGTGTTTTAGTTCTGTTATCATGCTGCTGTTCTGTTGTATTGTGTTGTAGTTCTGCTGTATTGTGTTATAGTTCTGTTCTCGTGTTGTAGTTCTGTTGTATAGTGTTGTAGTTCTCTTGTACTGTGTTGTAGTTCTGTAGTATAGTGTTGTAGTTATGTTGTATTGTGTTGTAGTTCTGTTCTCGTGTTGTAATTCTTTTCTTGTGTTGAAGTTCTGTTCTCGTGTTGTAGTTCTGTTCTTGTGTTGTAGTTCTGTTGTATTGTGTTGTAGTTCTGTTATCATGCTGCTATTCTGTTGTATTGTGTTGTAGTTCTGATGTATTGTGTTATAGTTATGTTCTCGTGTTGTAGTTCTGTTGTATAGTGTTGTAGTTATGTTGTATTGTGTTGTAGTTCTGTTGTATTGTGTTGTAGTTCTGTTTTCATGTTGTAGTTCTGTTCTTGTGTTGAAGTTCTGTTCTCGTGTTGTATTTCTGTTGCATTGTGTTGTAGTTATGTTGTATAGTGTTGTAGTTCTGTTCTCGTGTTGTAGTTCTGTTGTACTGCATTGTAGTTCTGTTCTCGTGTTGTAGTTCTTTTCTTGTGTTGAAGTTCTGTTCTCGTGTTGTAGTTTTGTTCTTGTGTTGTAGTTCTGTTGTATTGTGTTGTAGTTCTGATATCATGCTGCTGTTCTGTTGTATTGTGTTGTAGTTCTGTTGTACTGTGTTGTAGTTCTGTTCTCGTGTTGTAGTTCTGTTGTACTGCGTTGAAGTTCTGTTCTCGTGTTGTAGTTCTGTTCTTGTGTTGTAGTTCTGTTGTATTGTGTTGTAGTTCTGTTATCATGCTGCTGTTCTGTTGTATTGTGTTGTAGTTCTGTTGTTCTGTGTTGTAGTTCTGTTCTCGTGTTGTAGTTCTGTTGTATAGTGTTGTAGTTCTGTTGTATTGTGTTGTAGTTCTGTTGTACTGTGTTGTAGTTCTGTTCTCGTGTTGTAGTTCTGTTGTACTGTGTTGTAGTTCTGTTCTCGTGTTGTAGTTCTTTTCTTGTGTTGAAGTTCTGTTGTATTGTGTTGTAGTTCTGTTATCATGCTGCTGTTCTGTTGTATTGTGTTGTAGTTCTGCTGTATTGTGTTATAGTTCTGTTCTCGTGTTGTAGTTCTGTTGTATAGTGTTGTAGTTCTCTTGTACTGTGTTGTAGTTCTGTTCTCGTGTTGTAGTTCTGTAGTATAGTGTTGTAGTTCTGTTGTACTGTGTTGTAGTTCTGTTCTCGTGTTGTAGTTATGTTGTATTGTGTTGTAGTTCTCTTCTTGTGCTGTAGTTATGTTGCATTGTGTTGTAGTTCTGTTCTCGTGTTGTAGTTCTGTTGTATTGTGTTGTAGTTCTGTTATCATGCTGCTGTTCTGTTGTATTGTGTTGTAGTTCTGCTGTATTGTGTTGTAGTTCTGTTGTATTGTGTTGTAGTTCTGTTCTCGTGTTGTAGTTCTTTTCTTGTATTGAAGTTCTGTTATCATGCTGCTGTTCTGTTGTATTGTGTTGTAGTTCTGTTGTACTGTGTTGTAGTTCTGTTCTCGTGTTGTAGTTCTGTTGTATAGTGTTGTAGTTCTGTTGTACTGTGTTGTAGTTCTGTTCTCGTGTTGTAGTTCTTTTCTTGTGTTGAAGTTCTGTTGTATTGTGTTGTAGTTCTGTTGTTCTGTGTTGTAGTTCCGTTCTCGTGTTGTAGTTCTGTTGTATTGTGTTGTAGTTCTGATATCATGCTGCTGTTCTGTTGTATTGTGTTGTAGTTCTGTTGTACTGTGTTGTAGTTCTGTTCTCGTGTTGTAGTTCTGTTGTATAGTGTTGTAGTTCTGTTGTACTGTGTTGTAGTTCTGTTCTCGTGTTGTAGTTCTTTTCTTGTGTTGAAGTTCTGTTGTATTGTGTTGTAGTTCTGTTATCATGCTGCTGTTCTGTTGTATTGTGTTGTAGTTCTGCTGTATTGTGTTATAGTTCTGTTATCGTGTTGTAGTTCTCTTGTACTGTGTTGTAGTTCTGTTCTCGTGTTGTAGTTCTGTAGTATAGTGTTGTAGTTATGTTGTACTGTGTTGTAGTTCTGTTCTCGTGTTATAGTTCTGTTGTATTGTGTTGTAGTTCTCTTCTCGTGCTGTAGTTCTGTTGTATTGTGTTGTAGTTCTATTCTCATGTTGTAGTTCTCTTGTATTGTGTTTTAGTTCTGTTCTCGTGTTGTAGTTCTTTTCTTGTGTTGAAGTTCTGTCCTCATGCTGTAGTTCTGTTCTTGTGTTGTAGTTCTGCTGTATTGTGTTATAGTTCTGTTCTCGTGTTGTAGTTCTGTAGTATAGTGTTGTAGTTCTGTTGTATTGTGTTGTAGTTCTGTTCTCGTGTTGTAGTTCTTTTCTTGTGTTGAAGTTCTTTTCTCGTGTTGTAGTTCTGTTCTTGTGTTGTAGTTCTGTTGTATTGTGTTGTAGTTCTGTCATCATGCTGCTATTCTGTGGTATTGTGTTGTAGTTCTGCTGTATTGTGTTATAGTTATGTTCTTGTGTTGTAGTTCTGTTGTATAGTGTTGTAGTTCTTTTGTACTGTGTTGTAGTTCTGTTCTCGTGTTGTAGTTCTGTTGTATTGTGTTGTAGTTCTGTTGCATTGTGTTGTAGTTCTGTTATCATGCTGCTGTTCTGTTGTATTGTGTTGTAGTTCTGCTGTATTGTGTTGTAGTTCTGTTGTATTGTGTTGTAGTTCTGTTCTCGTGTTGTAGTTCTTTTCTTGTATTGAAGTTCTGTTATCATGCTGCTGTTCTGTTGTATTGTGTTGTAGTTCTGTTGTACTGTGTTGTAGTTCTGTTCTCGTGTTGTAGTTTTGTTGTATAGTGTTGTAGTTATGTTGTATTGTGTTGTAGTTCTGTTCTCGTGTTGTAGTTCTGTTGTACTGTGTTGTAGTTCTGTTGTACTGTGTTGTAGTTCTGTTCTCATGTTGTAGTTCTGTTGTATTGTGTTGTAGTTCTGTTGTATAGTGTTGTAGTTCTGTTGTACTGTGTTGTAGTTCTGTTCTCATGTTGTAGTTCTGTTGTATTGTGTTGTAGTTCTGTTGTATAGTGTTGTAGTTCTCTTGTACTGTGTTGTAGTTCTGTTCTCGTGTTGTAGTTCTGTTGTATAGTGTTGTAGTTCTGTTGTATTGTGTTGTAGTTCTGTTCTCGTGTTGTAGTTCTTTTCTCGTGCTGTAGCTCTGTTGTATTGTGTTGTAGTTCTGTTGTATTGTGTTGTAGTTCTGTTGTATAGTGTTGTAGTTCTCTTGTACTGTGTTGTAGTTCTGTTCTCTTGTTGTAGTTCTGTTGTATAGTGTTGTAGTTCTGTTGTATTGTGTTGTAGTTCTGTTGTATTGTGTTGTAGTTCTGTTCATGTGTTGTAGTTCTGTTGTATTGTGTTGTAGTTCTGTTGTATAGTGTTGTAGTTCTCTTGTACTGTGTTGTAGTTCTGTTCTCTTGTTGTAGTTCTGTTGTATAGTGTTGTAGTTCTGTTGTATTGTGTTGTAGTTCTGTTCTCATGTTGTAGTTCTGTTGTATTGTGTTGTAGTTCTGTTGTATAGTGTTGTAGTTCTGTTCTTGTGTTGTAGTTCTCTTCTCTTGTTGTAGTTCTGTTGTATAGTGTTGTAGTTCTGTTGTATTGTGTTGTAGTTCTGTTCTTGTGTTGTAGTTCCGTTCTCGTGCTGTAGTTCTGTTGTATTGTGTTGTAGTTCTGTTGTATTGTGTTGTAGTTCTGTTCTCGTGCTGTAGTTCAGTTGCATTGTGTTGTGTACTGTTGTGTTGTCAGCTATTATTTGCTCGGGATGGAACAGTGGGCCGTTGGCTTGGCATGGTTGCGGATGCCATCAAAGTGTCACAACAATGTTCCAGCATCTGGTGTATTTCCAAAAGAGTAGAGTCCAGATTCCTGATGGATGTCCTTCCTTTCAGAAAGAAATTTTGGAGGTGTTCTGGACCTCCTAGAACTGAACAGGTGTCCGGGTTCTTAATTAATGACGAGCCGCGGCGATGTGATGTAGAGGCGGATTTAAACTCACTTACAAACACATTAGAGAGAGAAAGAGAAAGAGAGAGAGAGAAAGATAGAGGCATTGTGGATAGAGAGAAAGCTAACCTGATTATGAAAGAATTCCTTTTCCTGTAGGCATCACAGTGATGGGTGAAATGGAGCGAAATGGAACGCCGCTACCCGGACCGTCGGATTAAAACTTTCCCGGAATCTGCTCGCAAGCGTTCCCGACGATCCGGACGCTTCCCCGCAGCTCTTTAAAATGAAACACGATCGCCCTTTTAAACTTCGGACAAGTGGGGTGAGAGAGAGAGAGAGAGAGAGAGAGAGAGAGAGAGAGAGTTTTTACCCAACCTTTATTCACTTAAGTGTTCAACAAGTAAAAGTCACATTATCTTTAAAACTAAACAGTGCACTGTGTTAAATTTAAAAGGTCAGTAAAGGTAAGATACCATTAGAGAGAGAATGAACAAAGACTAGAGGTGACATCCCTCCACCACTTTGACAGGAGGCGCTGTAGCCAGGTCCTCCATGCTGTTTGCTCGTGGTTGTAATCTTTTGGCTGGTGGGTGTGTATGGAGGCACTGATTCGGGGCGATCACCTGTCGGAGGGCTGGAGACGGAGCTTCTCTGAGAATCTAATTAGCTAAGATTCACACGTCTCCCTCTCACCCCTCGTCCAGGTTTAATTAATCCACTCTCCAGGACACAGTTCCACAGTTCCCCATTCCCCAGGGGACCTGCAGCACTGTGAAAAGAACATGTGTTCAGTGATGTCTTGTTATTACACACACACACCGCAGATAAGAGAGGAGACGAGAGATAAGAGAGATAAAAGAGATATCTTTAATCTCACCACACTCCAATTCTTTAAAGAGCATCACGTCCACACACTTATGGACACCTTCATACGAAGTGGATCCAATAAATCTTTTTAGCTTTTTTCTCTTTATTTTCTCCGTATATTTCCTCATTTGACTTGCTCTAATGTTTTAAAAACATGTTTATTCTCAGTGAGAGAGAGAGAGATAAAAAAGAGAGAGAGAGAAAGAGAGAAAGAAAGAGAAAGGTGACCTAGATCTGGAATAATGATGTTCACACACACACTTTGACTACAGAATACACACAGAGCCAATTCCCCCATTTGAAAATTCACACACACACCTGCAAACGAGAGAGAGAGAGAGAGAGACATTGTCCAGTTAAAGGGAATGTCTACAATTGTGGGGAAATGTAGTTTTTCTGGTTGGTTTACGTTCAGAAGCTCTGCATCTTTTAAGGTGGAGCGATGTGTGTGAGTAAGAAGCGACTGTATCTTTTAAGGTGGAGCGGTGTGTGTGAGTAAGAAGTGACTGTATCTTTTAAGGTGGAGCGGTGTCTGAGAGTAAGAAGTGACTGTATCTTTTAAGGTGGAGCGGTGTGTGTGAGTAAGAAGTGACTGTATCTTTTAAGGTGGAGGGTTGTGTGTGAGTAAGAAGCGACTGTATCTTTTAAGGTGGAGTGGTGTGTGTGAGTAAGAAGCGACTGTATCTTTTAAGGTGGAGTGGTGTGTTTGAGTAAGAAGCGACTGTATCTTTTAAGGTGGAGCGGTGCGTGTGAATAAGAAGCGACTGTATCTTTTAAGGTGGAGCGATGTGTGTGAGTAAGAAGCGACTGTATCTTTTAAGGTGGAGCGGTGTGTGTGAGTAAGAAGCGACTGTATCTTATAAGGTGGAGTGGTGTGTGTGAGTAAGAAGCGACTGTATCTTTTAAGGTGGAGCGGTGTGTGTGAGTAAGAAGCGACTGTATCTTTTAAGGTGGAGCGGTGTGTGTGAGTAAGAAGCGACTGTATCTTTTAAGGTGGAGCGGTGTGTGTGAGTAAGAAGCGACTGTATCTTTTAAGGTGGAGCGGTGTGTGTGAGTAAGAAGCGACTGTATCTTGTTGGTGTCTGAAGTGTAAATTGTCTGTAAGTGTTTATTTACTGTTTGAATTCCCACAGAAACTCATGTGTAACTCGAGCTGTTTAGTTTTGTAGCACTTTCGCTGTGTGTTTACTTTCATGCAGTTAGCGCTCTCCTGAATTTAGAGTCAGTTCCACCTTAAGTAATGTAACTGTAACAGCAGAAATAAGTCAGTGTTACCCCCCTATGGAGCAGGAATAGAGCAACATCCTCATCTCGGTTGGTGCTTTTCAGCGTTTGGAGTCTCTCCGTTGTCTAAAAACCTCCAGATGGCGTTTCTCTGCCGTGAGCAGAGAGAGAGAAAGCCTAGCACCGGGCCCAGACACTTTGTTTTTTTTACCCATTTACAGACACTGGGTGTGAGTGTATACTGTGATATGGGATCGGCTGTTTTATGTCATAATTTGATTAATACCTGAATAATGTGAAGCTCCCTGTGATACAAACACATCTAAGGGAGAGATTTAAAAAAGTTCACTGCCCTAATGTTTATAGAAATATGGGAGAATCATCAGGATAGAAATGTTTATAATAAAATAAGCCAGTGTGGGAGTCGAGGAGTCGCCCTGACTTTGACGCTACAGTGTTACGACACCTGCTGTAGCTCCTCATTAAAATCCCATGACCCACAGAACGGAGCGCACCGAAGACCCCCATGAAATATACATCACACGTCCAGCCATAACCAGTCATAACACACTGCGTCCTTCAGCCGGAAAACTCACATTACATCATGTACTGTCGCTCAAAATCACGCTCACGCCTCACAGGTGAGAATTCAGCTGGAATCAGCTTTCAGAATCAGACCTTACACGTCCAGCTCTGTCTCCGAACAAAACCGACAGCTCAGAAAGTTAACACTCATCGTCCACTCTCGGCTCCGCTGACCACACTGCTCTACAGCCACAGACTGCAGTCCATCTGTAGCTCTGCATACTTTCAACGCCCAGGAGCAGGTGTGATGTGGTGGTGGATCATTCTCAGCGCTGCAGTGACACTGACGTGGTGGTGGTGTGTTAGTGTGTGTTGTGCTGGTGTAGAGTGGATCAGACACAGCAGTGCTGCTGGAGTTTTTAAACCCTGTGTCCACTCTCTGTCCACTCTATGAGACACTCCTCCCTCGTTGGTCCACCTTGTAGATGTAGAGTCAGAGACAGTAGCTCATCTGTCGCTGCACAGTGTGTGTCGCTCGTCCTCTAGTCCTTCATCAGTGACACAGGACGCTGTCGGCTGGATGTTTTTGGTCGGTGGACTGTTCTCGGTCCAGCAGTGACACAGAGGCGTGAGTGAGTGACTGGGTGAGTGTTTTGACTGACTGAGGGTGTGTGTGTGTGAGTGACTGAGTGAGTGTGTGACTGACTGAGTGAATGTGTGAGTGACTGAGTGAGTGTGTGAGTGACTGAGTGAGTGTGTGCGTGACTGAGTGAGTGACTGAGTGAGTGTGTGACTGACTGAGTGAATGTGTGAGTGACTGAGTGAGTGTGTGAGTGACTGAGTGAGTGTGTGCGTGACTGAGTGAGTGACTGAGTGAATGTGTGAGTGACTGGGTGAATGCGTGAGTGACTGAGGGAGTGTGTGCATGACTGGGTGAATGTGTGAGTGACTGAGTGAGTGTGAGTGACTGAGTGAGTGACTGGGTGAGTGTGTGAGTGAGTGTGTGTGTGACTGGGTGAGTGTGTGCGTGACTTTTGACTGTGACCTTGGACAGGATGAAGTGGTTACAGCAGATGAACGAATGAAGGTACTCCCAGGATCTGAGGACAACATCAATACAAACATAACATCACTATCCAATTAAAACACATATCTCCAAAATAGTACCTTTACAGGAAAAGGAAACACCAATGGAAGTCAATGTGTAAAGATATTGTTCAGAGTCATTTTGGAGTGTTTCTATTCATTCATCATGAGATTTACACACAGTGTGAAGAACAGCTGCAGTGTTCAAATGATGCAGTAACTAAACACACACACACACACACACACACACACACACACACACACACACACACACACAGAGAGATACAGGGTTTCCATTGGACAGTGAGGCTGTGTCTTATTGTGATTGTTCTAACTGTAACGTTAATGATGTGCAGGTTTAGAGTGTGTTTTCGAACGCCACGCTGCACTGGGGTCACATTCTAAATGCGTTTTAGTCTCAAATTACAGCAGGCTTTTATTCTGACGTTCCTCTGTTTCTTTACGCTCCACACTGAAGACATAAATCTGGTTCTGTGTCCGAGCTTTAAAACGAGTCTCCAGGGTCCCACTCTCACCTTTCACTCTCTTTTCCATTTCAGTTGAACGCTGTAATTACGGCGAGAGATCCCTGACGTTACATGCACTCCGCGTTTTCACTGGAGACTTTTATAAACCAGAGATTGATGGCGCTTTTCTGTGTCACCAGCTTCAACATAAAAACACCACGGACAAAGCAAACCCTAAATAGAAATATCAAGGGAGTAATCTTTGTTTTGACCCAGAAATGGTTACAAACGTGTATGAGCTACTTATATAGCTGTGAACGAGTGTAGAACGTGGAATTATGCCTTAATTAGACGAGAATAGTCCATTCAACTGCTGGAAAAATAGAAAGGAAAAACATACTGTGGCCTAAAGGTTTGAGAAGTGGGGCCTGAGGGAAGAAAGTGAGGAGTGATGAAAGCTTGCTGCGTCCTCCCTCAGCATCCACATTGTGTTTGTATGTGACAAATTTTGTTGTAGTACTGGGCACATATTACCTTTCAAATGGCAGAGGTGATCCTTCATTTTCAACTCTCACATTTACAGCTACATACCTCACTGTCCAAAGAAAAACACACATCTCCAAAATAGCAACTTTACAGAAGGAAAAAACCTTATCTTTCAGTGGAAGTCAGTGTAAAGAGATGTATTCAGAGTCATTTTGGAGCATTTCTATTGGTCATTCATCATGAGATTTACACACAGTGTGAAGGGCAGCTGCTGTGTTTCAATGATGCAGTAACTAAACATCCACAAACACTGAGACACAGGTTTCCCTTTGGATAGTAACAATATGCAACAGCAATTTAGATCCGCTCGCTC
Source organism: Hoplias malabaricus (assembly GCF_029633855.1). Lineage (NCBI taxonomy): Eukaryota > Metazoa > Chordata > Actinopteri > Characiformes > Erythrinidae > Hoplias > Hoplias malabaricus. The sequence continues at coordinate 56,085,828 of NC_089819.1, forward strand.
ACACTGGAGTTTTAAAGAGTGTTTGACACTTTCTTATCCCACTTCCCCACTGTTCCTCAGCGCTCAGGACCCCCACAGAGCAGGTGTGATGTGGTGGTGGATCATTCTCAGCGCTGCAGTGACACTGGTGGTGTGTTAGTGTGTGTTGTGCTGGTGTAGAGTGGATCAGACACAGCAGTGCTGCTGGAGTTTTAAACCCCTCAGTGTCTGGACCGAGAACAGTCCACCGACCAAAAACATCCAGCCGACAGCGTCCTGTGTCACTGATGAAGGACTAGAGGACGAGCGACACACACTGTGCAGCGACAGATGAGCTACTGTCTCTGACTCTACATCTACAAGGTGGACCAACGAGGGAGGAGTGTCTCACAGAGTGGACAGAGAGTAGGAAACAAATTCAGGAAACAAATTCAGGAAACAGTAAAATGACTGTAATAGACTGACACTCAGTACAGTGGAGTTACAGGACGGACCCTGCTACTGTAGCGAGAGTGAACCGTCTCATGGGCCTCATACTCGACTCCACTTTTCCGGCATCTGTGGAATGCCCTGTCCCTTTTCTGACATCTATATTCTGTCATTCTGGATCCGGGTTTAAGGCAGAATTGCTAAATAAACTGCAGCATGCAGCTGGGGATCGAGTTCCACTGCCCCCTTTAGCTCAGACTTTTAGACTGTAACTGAAACCCTTCCGTTTGGGCTCGTCTTTCTCAGACAGCGTCTCGAACTGCGTTCCTGCTCTCTGAGATAAACGAGGGGTTTAAACTAAGCCCGGCATTAAGTCCAGACCCTTTCCAACTGCATGTGGCTTGAGTTTCAAAGTGAAAGGAACAACAGGCCTCTGTCTGAGCCAGGCTTCGCCACGAAAACAATTTAATCACTGCGCCGTGACCTGGAGACCCTCCACCCTCCGCTGAATGAACAGAGCTGTGTTCAGCTTAAACACAACACACTCGGACCCTCTGCAGTTCCTAACACAGTATTGAGCACAAATACGGCATTCTACACTCACCAGTGAGCTTCACCTTTCTCAAGTGCACAGTGGCAACCCACACGATGACACTGGAGGATTCATTCTGGAGCCTAGGTCATGCCAAAGGAGCCTCCTTGCTCCAGAGAACACCGTTCCACTGCTCCACAGCCCAAAATATCTCCAAAAATCTAGTTCCTAAGCTCAAGAGATTGAGACACAGACAGCACACCACATTGGGCCGAAATTTGTGAGAGAATCAAACTGATAAAAAAGAACATTTCTCAACTGTATACCATCCACAACACTGCGGAAGATTCAGGACCTGAGGAAAATCTCAGTCAGTGTCAGACAAGGTCAGTCACCACTGCTGAAAGAGCCTGACCTTCCAGCCCTCAGACAGCTCTGCATGAGAAAATATCATGTGACTGTTATAAAAGTTATTTTATTTAACCTTTAGTCTACCGGGCAATTCAATAAAGGTGACGTCTACAATTGCAGGGAAACACAATGATGTCTGCTTTGTTTACAGTTAGTATTTCCATGTCTTTTAAAGTAGAGCGGTGTGTGTGAGTAAGAAGTGACTGTATCTTTTAAGGTGGAACGGTGTGTGAGAGTAAGAAGCGACTGTATCTTTTAAGGTGGAACTGTGTGTGTGAGTAAGAAGCGACTGTATCTTTTAATGTGGAACTGTGTGTGTGAGTAAGAAACGACTGTATATTTTAATGTGGAGTGGTGTGTGTGAGTAAGAACCAACTGTATCTTTTAATGTGGAGCGGTGCGTGTGAATAAGAAGCGACTGTATCTTTTAAGGTGGAGCGATGTGTGTGAGTAAGAAGCAACTGTATCTTTTAAGGTGGAGCGGTGCGTGTGAATAAGAAGCTACTGTATCTTTTAAGGTGGAGAGGTGTGTGTGATTAAGAAGTGACTGTATCTTTTAAGGTGGAGCGGTGTGTGTGAGTAAGAAGCGACTGTATCTTTTAAGGTGGAGCGGTGTGTGTGAGTAAGAAGCGACTGTATCTTTTAAGGTGGAGCAGTGTGTGTGAGTAAGAAGCGACTGAATTTAGAGTCAGTTCCACCTTAAGTAATGTAACTGTAACAGCAAAAATAAGTCAGTGTGACCCCCCTATGGAGCAGGAATAGAGCAACATCTTCATCTCGGTTGGTGCTTTTCAGCGTTTGGAGTCTCTCCGTTGTCTAAAAACCTCCAGATGGCGTTTCTCTGCCGTGAGCAGAGAGAGAGAAAGCCTAGCACCGGACCCAGACACTTTGTTTTTTTACCCATTTACAGACACTGGGGCTTCGTAAACACATTAGAGTGGTTTCCAGAGCAGCACATGGAGAGGACACACACTCAGAGCTTTATACACAGGGTTTTTGATTAAAATCATGAACATAGCCTTTGAATACAGCTTCTTATGAACAGTGGCAGACTGAAAAAAGGCAAAGCCCCTCGGAATACACAGAAACAAAAGAAAAAAAAAATCAGAAAATGACAAGACAAAGAACAAATAGAAAAAGAAAACACAAAGACACCAAAACTAAAAGTGTATCAGCGTACATCAGTCTCACTACGGTTACAGTTATCAGTTAAAATATTTTCAACTGAATTCCAAATATAATTGGGGACATACATCCAGTCCAAAATAGCTTTTACAGTGAGTTCCAGGCTTTGGCTGCAGCTGATTGAAAAGAAGACAGAAATAAATGTTATTTGTTTTAAGGACTCTCCATAAATAAAGACGCATGAACTCTGGAGGACTCCTGAAAACCCATCACAGAAGAATGTACAGGCTGCACCGCTGCTGCCAGTGCTTCAACTTGACATTTTTCCATAATCTCTGACCACTAACCTGCTCATTGGATGATTTAGTACAAAAAATGCATTACAGATTGCTCCTTTAATTGTGATCATCTCTGGAAAACATCAGGGAGAGATTCCCCTCAGGGCAGAGGTTCCCAAAGCAAAGAAAAATCAAAAAAGAGATCTCCTTAATAGCTCTGCAATTTCTCCTAGACAACAGTGAGGTCAGACGGAAAGACAAAGGATACATTAGCACCAGTCTCCCGCTGCTCAAATGTGCCTCAGTAATGTCATTTGTGGAGATCTCAGTAAAGTTACAAACGGTGGTTAGATGTGTCTCCTTTTTGTCTCATTCTGTTTCTCCAAAGGAATTTGAGGATAATTACCATTATGTCTCCTGAGCCATTACAGAGCAACCTATGAGCGATAAAAATTTCTCTGGCTCAGATCGGCCACTGATCCACGTGAGAGGGATTGATTTTGGGAGCTGTTTCCTGAGTCTCTTCATCAGGATCGTTGTGACAATTAGAGTGTCACGGCTAAACCTGGTCCCTGTTTCCTCCTCCACTCTCCGAAGAGTGATGTGTGGAGATCAGTGCCCTCTGCTCCATGGAGTGAATTATTTAGAGGATTACTTTTCAGGGGAGGGTTGAGTTAATTCAGAATCAGATCCTCCGCCTGTTCTCTAGTTTTCCGCTGTGTATGAAAACCTCAGTTTGAAACAGATACCTACCTGAGAAAGACGAGAATTCTACAGAATCATAAACGCCACTCTGGCGACAGTCTGCTCTGGTGGCAATGCAATCCTCACGCTCAATACCAACGCCCAGGAGGAGCACATCAACACAGATCAGACCATACCAGAGTATCTCAGACTGTATCACACACAACTCTTCGCCCAATGGGCTCCGCAGATGAATCAAGCAAAAGAAAAGAGCACATTTCCGACTTTATAACAGAACAAAGATAAGATAAACAGCTCCAATTTTCTGTGCTGCTCGTGTGATGTAAGCAAGGCTTCGCTAAAGTAATGAAAAAGATGGCTACACTGATTCAACACAATTATTGCATCTCAGTTCTGTGGGATATGAGCAGTAATATCAGTACTGGCAACCCAAAACACAGCAGTGAATAATATAGAGCTTTACCTCTTACACTTTCTTCTGAAATGAAGGCTATTTAGCAGTGTCTACTCTGTTAATGATTAGTTCTGGATCACACACACCACCCCAACACCACTCCATATATCACATGCTTGTGCTCATGTTCAGCTGCTCCAGAACTGTTACAAAAGCACTATGTATCATTGGAAACTAATAAACCACAAAAGATTAGGACTGTGGTGTTTACAGACTCCTCAAACACAATTAGCTCCTCAACTGGATTAGTGTGCTGCTTTGTGTAGGTTTACGTTTCTGTCAATTCACGGTGTGTGTGAGTAAGAAGCGACTGTATCTTTTAATGTGGAGCGGTGTGTGTGAGTAAGAAGTGACTGTATCTTTTAAGGTGGAGCAGTGTGTGTGAGTAAGAAACGACTGTATTTTTTAAGGTGGAGCAGTGTGTGTGAGTAAGAAGCGACTGTATCTTTTAAGGTGGAGCGGTGTGTGTGAGTAAGAAGCGACTGTATCTTTTAAGGTGGAGCGGTGTGTGTGAGTAAGAAACGACTATCTTTTAAGGTGGAGCGGTGTGTGTATGAGTAAGAAGCGACTGTATCTTTTAAGGTGGACCGGTGTGTGTGAGTAAGAAGCGACTGTATCTTTTAAGGTGGAACGGTGTGTGTGAGTAAGAAGCGACTGTATCTTTTAAGGTGGAGCAGTGTGTGTGAGTAAGAAACGACTGTATTTTTTAAGGTGGAGCAGTGTGTGTGAGTAAGAAGCGACTGTATTTTTTAAGGTGGAGCAGTGTGTGTGAGTAAGAAGCGACTGTATCTTTTAAGGTGGAGCGGTGTGTGTGAGTAAGAAGCGACTGTATATTTTAATGTGGAGCGGTGTGTGTGAGTAAGAAGCGACTGTATCTTTTAAGGTGGAGCGGTGTGTGTATGAGTAAGAAGCGACTGTATCTTTTAAGGTGGACCGGTGCGTGTGAGTAAGAAGCGACTGTATCTTTTAAGGTGGAATGGTGTGTGTGAGTAAGAAGCGACTGTATCTTTTAATGTGGAGCAGTGTGTGTGAGTAAGAAATGACTGTATTTTTTAAGGTGGAGCAGTGTGTGTGAGTAAGAAGCGACTGTATCTTTTAATGTGGAGCGGTGTGTGTGAGTATGAAGCGACTGTATCTTTTAAGGTGGAGCGGTGTGTGTGAGTAAGAAGCGACTGTATCTTTTAAGGTGGAGCGGTGTGTGTGAGTAAGAAGTGACTGTATCTTTTAAGGTGAAGCGGTGTATGTGAGTAAGAAGCGACTGTATCTTGTTGGTGTCTGAAGTGTAAATTGTCTGTAAGTGTTTATTCACTGTTTGAATTCCCACAGAAACTCATGTGTAACTCGAGCTGTTTAGTTTTGTAGCACTTTCGCTCTGTGTTTACTTTCATGCAGTTAGCGCTCTCCTGAATTTAGAGTCAGTTCCACCTTAAGTAATGTAACTGTAACAGCAGAAATAAGTCAGTGTTACCCCCCTATGGAGCAGGAATTGAGCAACATCCTCATCTCAGTTCAAGCTTTTCAAAATTTCGGAGTCTCTCCACTGTCCAAACACCTCCAGGTGCTGTTTCTCAGTTGTCACTGAGAGAGAAAGAGAGAGAGAGAGAGAGAGAGAGAGAGATTGCCTTTTTTCCAAATTAACCAATCCAGGGCTGTGTTCCAAGATGCAAACAGAGTTGGTAATGTTGATCAAATCACAAAATCACCTTTAAAATAAACTTTTTCAACACGATCCACGGAAGAAAGGCTCTGTAGTGGAATTTGTGGAGAGAGATACCTACATCCTGCTGTAGATTTAAGGTCATTTTCAGAGGAATACACTCTCAGTCTAAACACAACCTAGCAATTTAACCCCATCTGAGTCCCAAGGTCACTGCTGCTGCTGGAGAGCCCTCTTTAAACCCCCCACTGGTGTGAACGGAGGGTTAATAAAACACACCTGCAACGCAGAGTGATACATGTACAATCTTAAAAATAGAGGATTTTTCAAGGGGTCTTTAGCGAAGGAAATTGTTCAATGAAGAATGGGTTTTATTTAGAACCATGTTAAAGATGGGAAATTATGGTAAATGGTTCTGTGAAGCACCTTGTTTGAAAATGACACTCTAATGGCACTCTCTCTGGACAATCAGCGCTCTGCAAGGTTTACACCCCACGGTTTAGTCCCTACTCGACTCGCTCTGAACCACGAGAGAACAGCCACTAAACAAGAACCCGCTTCCAGAACCAGGACCTGATTTACTTAATGGAAAAGTAAAAGATCTGCGTGGAACCGAGTAGAGTAAGGACAACTAGTAGGGGTGGGTTTTTTCAGTGCTGTATAAAAAATGTACAAAGTAGAACCATCAACACATTCTCCATCAATTTGAAGAACCCTGGTTCTATTTTAAACAATTTCCATTGCTAAAGAACCCTTGAAGACCCCAGTTTTTAGGTACTGTCCTACTCTACATATATCAGCACTCAGGGAACGTCTCTCATCCAATCAGATCACTCAGTCAGATCTAACTATTGTAGAATATAAAAATCGATGCGATTGTACGCAGGAGTCTCTTTTGATGTGGTTTAATTTCTTTTAAACAAAAGTTTTTGAAGCTTAACTTTATAAACCCTCAGGTATGAGCTGTTAGCGCCGCTAGTGCTCCTCCAACCGAAACACAACCTGTCTTTAGAATAAAAAAACGGTTCTGAAAAGTGCAAAAACAATACATGCAGCTTCATTGATTTTAGTTTTGTCCAGAAATCCCCTCTGTTAAGTAAAACGTCTGGGTGTACGGCAGCACAAAGCTGATTTAATGAAATGATATTGGCTTTCTCTGCCCTCGTGTTTAAGAGAAAAAAAGGACCAAAATCAGGTCATTCCTTGCTGAAATTGAACTTGCTCCACTTTTTTTGTTCCCCGGCTGCGTCGTGAGGCTCCACACAGTGTCTAATAACCTGCAATCACTTCATATTTCACTGAAGGGCCGCGCTTTATTGTGTTTCTGTCGCAAAAACTGACCACCGGCGAGAGATGTAAAGACCCCTGAGAAAAGATTTTCATTACTGACCCTGAGTTACTGACACTGGAGTCAAACACACTCTTACATACAGAGCAGCAATGCTAGAAAACTGTGGAGGAAAAGGAGTATTCCTATGGCAAGACTTTAAACTAGGTACAGGAACATAGCTGTGAGGATCTGATGGCGACAGAAACATCAGTGAAGGTCAGTGGCAGGTGTTGGGGATTAGTTCTGGATCAGAAACCCCACTCCAGCTCATTCCAGAGGCTCTAAAAAGCAGAGAAGCTGGGCTTCATACCCCTCTGATGGACACCTGGCATTGGGCGTAATGACCTTAGACTCGTTTGCCAGATCTGATCGTCTGGAGTTCTTCTGAGATGGCTTCATTGTTATTATAATGTCTGGATGCCATGAAATTGTCACAGCTATGTTCCTAAAAGTCTTCCCTGCTGCCAAAGGATGAGGAACTATTGGTCATTACCCCACAATATTTGGCTGTATGCTGTATCTTGATTATTGAGAACTTTTTTTTTTTTTTTTTTTTTTTTTTTTTTTTTTTTTTTTACAAATGATTCATCACTGAATTGGGGGCTGGAGACTTTTAAAGAAAGAGAAACACTTCTTTGGTCGCGGGACCAGATATATATCAGCAACTGTGAGGCAAAGCCAGACTGAGACAATAACAACAAGATGTTTGTCAACTCTGTAAAAACCTAATGAAGTTAAACAGTAATATTTCTATAACGTTCTAGTTGATGTATAACTTCAGTAAAAATGTCTATAACATTTATCATAAAAAAAGCAACTCAGGCTCAGTTGGTGATCCTAGTTCAGTGTGTTGTGCAGTTTGTGGTGTTCAGGAACAGTCAAAACACCCAAATGAGGTGTGTGTGTGTGTGTGTGTGTGTGTGTGTGTGTGTGTGTGTGTGTGTGTGTGTGTGTGTGTGTTTGTGTGTAATAATGTTAAAATATATGTGTTATGACATAAAAAATTACCCAAAGATAGTATTATTAAAGTAGTCTATTTTGGTGTAGAGCAGATGTGTTGGACCCCCACTTCTCTGCCTCTTCCCTTTTTAGGTAGGTGTCAGACTTACTCCAAACTTTATCTTTCATAATCCTTTATTTACAAACTATTTTAAGTCACCAAATTATTATATATACATCCTGAGTTCATTATTAGTCATTGTCCTGAGGTATTTTCTGATGATGGTGTATCTTATGGCAAATCTGCACATTTTCAAATTGTTACTGTCACACTGTCTGCTCCATGCAGCACCTTTTATGTCCTTTTTCTATTCATATAAAACCACAGAGGAGATGCGAAGAGAGAAGAGACACATGCTGCGTATCCAACATTAAAACTCTGTTTATTTCTGTCGTCAGGTACGGAGAATTTAATTTAAAATATGATAGACTCTTACATATTCACTTCAGCACCAAATAATACACTCATGCTATTGTAGTGAAGTTCATTAGGGTGACGTCATGGCTATGGCCATATCCATAAAGCAGCAATATTTAAGTGCAACTTTTATAGAATTATAATTAGCCTGTAATTAATTCATTAATGCAGTGTGCATTCTAAGGTGCTCTCTTCTCTTTTTACTCATGTCTAATTTGAAGAGAGAAGAGACACATGCTGCTTATCTCTATTTGTCTGTAATCACTAATCACTAATCTAATCACTAATCTGTATTTACTTATCTAATCACTAATCTGTATTTACTTATCTAATCACTAATCTAATCACTAATCTGTAATCACTAATCGAATCACTAATATGTATTTACTTATCTAATCACTAATCTAAAAACTAATCTGTAATCACTAATCTAATCACTAATCTGTAATCACTAATCTAACACTAATATGTATACACTTATCTAATCAATAATCCAATCACTAATCTGTAATAACTAATCTAACACGAATGTGTAATCATTAATCTGTAATCACTAATCTAATCACTAATCCATAATCACTAATCTAACACTAATCTGTAATCACTTATCTAATCACTAATCTGTAATCACTTATCTAATCACTAATATGTAATCACTAATCTGTAATCACTAATCTAATCACTAATCTAATCACTAATCTGTAATCACTAATCTAACACTAATATGTATACACTTATCTAATCAATAATCCAATCACTAATCTGTAATAACTAATCTAACACGAATGTGTAATCATTAATCTGTAATCACTAATCTAATCACTAATCCATAATCACTAATCTAACACTAATCTGTAATCACTTATCTAATCACTAATCTGTAATCACTTATCTAATCACTAATATGTAATCACTAATCTGTAACCACTAATCTAATCACTAATCTGTAATCACTAATCTAACACTAATCTGTAATCACTTATCTAATCACTAATATGTAATCACTAATCTAATCACTAATCTGTAATCACTAATCTAACACTAATCTGTAATCACTTATCTAATCACTAATCTAACACTAATCTGTAATCACTAATCTAATCACTAATCTGTAATCACTAATCTAACACTAATCTGTAATCACTTATCTAATCACTAATATGTAATCACTAATCTGTAATCACTAACTTGACTAATGTGAGTGGTATGCTCCTGCTAACAGCTTACAGCACATGTCTGTGATTCTTCTTCAGGTTCTTAATAGAGAGTTTGTGTGGATTTAGTGAAACAGCGCCACCAGTGGCAGGAGCTTAGTGACAGTACAATAACTACAAATCAAAAGCAATCATGATGAAAAAATCTCGAATATCTGAGCTGCTACTCTTAGTCTTACACAGACTAATACCTGAAGATCTTGTTGGAGGGTGGGGGGCAGCCATGTTTATATTATGCTCAGAAGGGAAGCTTTGACACATCCAGGCCAGTAGGTGTCAGCTGTTTGGGAGAGTGAAGAAGAGTCGGGTGAGATGTGTGTTCTGATGTATAAGGGATGAACTCAGTGGCCATTGGGCAGATAGTTGTGTGTAATATGTGGTAATGTGGATATAAATATTTCATCAGAGGCGCTTTCTCCAGGCTTAGACTGAAATCACTCTCTCGTATCCAGCATGTATTTCCCTTCCTTCGCTCCGTAGTGTGTGTATCTGTCCGTGGGGAACTGAGGGATGAAGGAGAGGAGTAAAGGAGTGTATTAGAGGAGTGCTGCAGTAATTTGAGGCTCTTTTTTTGGTGGGAATCCCTCGGGGAAACGCGACATGGTTCCAATTACCGCAGGACAAATCTCCGAACTGAGAGTTTACATGTTTATGCAGCACATGGAAAAACACAGAAAATTAAGAAAAAAATAATACAAAATAAGAGTCCTGCCTCATTATCTTCTGCCACAGATCTGTTACTGATTATAACTCTGTGGGGAAACTGTGTGGGGGGGTTGTGTCTTGTTTAAAAATATCACATTAAGCACTGTGCATTAATGCAGAGCTCTTTATATCTGCTGATATTTACACTCATCAGCCATAACATTAAAAACATCTCATTTTTTCTATGCTCACTGTCTATTCACCCAGCTCCACTGACCACACAGGAGCACTCTGTGGTTCTACAGTTACAGACTGTCCCACAGGAAATAAAAATGGGAAAAAAGGAGATCTCCTTAATATCTCTGTATTTTTTCGTTGACACCAATGAGATCAGATGAAAGATAAATGAGGCTTTAGCATAAGTCTCCTGCTGCTCAACTGTGTCTTGAAATAAGATCTCAGTCTCCTTATGTGACTCCTCTTTTAGATTTAGATCTCAGTAAAGTCATAAAATGTGCTCAGATTTGCTGGATGAACTAAACCCTACTCTCTTCTTTATCTCTCAATCTGTTCCCAGCCTAAATAACTACTTATTTAATTGGACTGCTCCAACTCGGGCTAAGGGGGTTAAAATTACATGGCATTGGCTTGGCTCGACTCGACTCCGCTTGGCTCGGCACAGCTCAACATGCTCCTCCCTGGTCACTTTTCACTAGCACAGCTCCCACACAAAATGTATCAGGTGTCATCTCAAACCCACGTCTCTAAGGGGAACATAGGGCTTTGGAAACCACAACAACGGCGGCAGTTGTTGTTGTTGTTGTTGTTGTTTGGGACTGAACACAGCTCCGTCATCAGTTCAGACAGATCAGTAGAGTTTGTTCCTTCCTTGTTGCAGCGTCCAGCTCTCGCTGGATTCTTTCGTCGGCCACCGATCCAAGGAGCGTTTGAACTTCTTCAAAAGACCACGGCGTCATTTTACGAGCTGCCGTCGTGAGTCGGATAAAAACAAACGTGATCTCTGCTGCAGCTGGAGATTTTACAGATGGAGAGTTGGTGCTGGTCGTCTGCGCTGCGTGGCGTAGAGTGACGACTCTCTCTGGACGATCAGCGCTCTGCAAGGTTTACACGCCACGGTTTAGTCCCTACTCGACTCGCTCTGAACCACGAGAGAACAGCCACTAAACAAGAACCCGCTTCCAGGACAGGATTTGGTCAGTGGAAAAGCAAAAGGGCTGAGCATAGTTGTGTGTTCAAGAGGCCTGTCCCAAACACAATAGAGCAATTAATAATCATTAGATTTAACCCTCTCCAAACCGGTGAGTATTTACATATTTTTTTAACTTGTTTGCCTTTCTCTTTTCCATGGGCCTTTCAGCTACTACAAAGAGGGACAGGGAATTTTGGACCAGAGAGACACAACAAGATCATAATGCACGCATGTTATTCATAAGTGTTCTTTAACCCTCCTCTCCCTCGTGATTGTTTCAATGCGAGACGAGTCAATACAAAGCCACGCTGCCTCCAGTTTCAGTCAAAACTACAGGTCTGTGCTCATTTATGTTTTATGAGGATAGACAACGTGGAAATCGAGACATCATAATTTTCCTATAATTTACATTATAATACTCCCAAGTGGGAAAGACACTGCATTAACTTTAATATCTTCATTATTCTTCTTCTTCTTATAAAGAAACAGAAAAAAAAATGTTTCTTGTCGCAATCATCAACACCATCACCTCATTAATGCCCCCACTGCTGCCATCAGATCCTCACAACAATGTTCCTGTACATCTAGTATAAAGCTAGACTACGACTGTGGTACAGAGGAACACACTCCTGATTAATGCCCTTCGTTTCCGATGGTTTTTTTTTTTTTTTTCTGGGTTCACAGCATGACTCAGTGGCTCTCAGACGTCTCTATTCTTCTCAAAAATAGAGACTACAGCCCATAATACCCCAGCCCTACTCAGCTCCTGTCTTCTAATAAAAGACGGCAGTATAGAAAGAAAGAATAAAAGCCCTCTTCTTGATTTCCGCTCTCTCGGACCCGCCCACGTCCAGCGGAGACATTATTGTAATGTTCCCCCTCCATTTTTATAATTGGTGGTGAATTAATTAGTGGCTTCTCACTCTGGTCTCACTTCTCCTCCAATCAGATCGCTGTAATTACATAATGGTGCTTAAATAAAGCCTCTCTCTTGACCTCTGTGCAGCTCAGAGTCTCTTACTAAGTGAAAACATCTAATATCTCCTCTGTGAAGCAAACGCTTCTCACTCTGAGACTGCTGTATGGGAATTACAAGGTTATTCGGCCCATTACTGCACTTGATTTATGAATGAATGAATGAATGAATGAATGAAGGAAGGAACTAAATGGTACTTACACATCTACAGCACTGTTTGAGACACTTGAAGCTGATCTGTGAAGGACAGAGAGGTTTATTGAGGATGAGGACAGTCAGAAGAACAGAGAGAGTGACCATCAGGGTCACACCTGAAAATGCCCCAGAGTCTCATCCCCATTGGTGCTGTTCATTCAGTACAGTGTCCCCCTCACTGCACCCAGGCTTTGGGATCCAAACAGACCACGGGAACAGCACCCCCTGTTAGACCCAACTTTTCAACACTTCAGCACCTCCCACACTTTCCTACGAGAAGGTGGAGGAGGAGGAGGCAGTTTCCCTGAATTAAAGAGATCTTCCTGAGATTTCTGATTAAGAAATGATCTGCCAATGGAATGAGATGAAATACAAGCAAGACACATGCAGAAATCTGGTGAAAAATATGCCAAATATTCATATATTAATACATATCACAGATTTCCACTACACTTCAGAGGATTTCTCTTCCTCTAGCATTAGAGCTGAGACTTTCAGAGAAACAAGCCACAGATACCTTCTCATTTTAATCTTATTTGCAGCTGGAAATGCATCTTGTTTGCCGTGGTGAAGTGACTGTAAACACTCTCCTGACTGTCTAAATACGACCCCGGGAGATAAGCAGGACACGGCCTTGTGCTAAGTTTGGTTTTATTCCGAGAACTTATCAGAGTCTGATTAGAAAAGTGTGTAAACAAACTCTGAAGTCAATATTGTCTCTGATAAACACTGACGCTAACAGTGAAGCTCAGAAATAACAAGAACAACAACTGCAACAGTAGCACACAGGCAGATCTCAGACGTGTGTCTCGGGTGTGTCTCAGCACCTCTTCGCAGGCTCATAACTCTGGATGTGAGGAGTGTACGGTCTGGTGATGAGACGGAGTGGAGAGGGCAGATTCTACACATTCAGGTATTAAAAATATATTAATAATGAACTGTTACCGACCCCAGTGGGTTATTGTGAGTTCTGATTGTGCAGTGTAACTTTAGTAGTGTTTAGTTTTATGCTCGTATTGTTTTGGTTTTCCAGCTGCAGGTGAGCAGAGTGGATGGTGTGGGTGGAGTTAGAGGTGAGATACACACACACGCTAAATCATGCATGAAGGTGTAGGTGTTCAGACACTTCGAAATAACTTCTTCATCTCTAATTCTGAACAGAGCGAAGGGTTAATCCAGGACCAGAGAAGGGCTTTATTATAAAGGGTTAATTATAAATATTTTATTTAATCCAAAGTGTGAAAATATTTAAATAAAAGGACAGTTTGTCCAAAATTAACAGCAACAATGAGCTTCTTTTATACAGTGATAGGAAACACAGTGAGCTCCAGTTAAACTGTCACCAATTAGGGCCTTTACAGATTTAGGGGCGAGATTATTTTTTTTTCCTTTTGTATTATTATTATTATAATCAGAGTGATGATGTCTTCTGGCGCCTGTCCTCAAACCAGGCCCCACATCTGTGGCTTTTTAAAAGTGTTAAACTAAAATTTAAACCTCTAACTAAAGTCACATAAAGACCCTCAGGGTTCACATTTTTATGGCAGTTCACCTAAGACTAAAGGCCAAGTGCTTTTTTTTGAGCAGGCATTTCCTCTGGCCTCCCTTACAGGAAACGTTAGGACCCCTGGGACCGCCCCCTTCAGCTGAAATATGACTGTAAATGTCTCTGTGGGTTAAAGACGTAAAGATAAGTCACTGTGAAATAAATTGTGTTTATTGCAGAAATCTGGACATTTCTAACTTTTTAACCTTTAACTCTGGAGCTCAGCCCCTGCCTCAGATCATTTTTCCTGTTTATTTTTACATTTTGTTCTATCTTCACTTTCATTTTAAATATTGCTTGTAATTGTTACAGTGTTTACCCTTTTATATTTTATGACCTTGGTCTAACAGAAACTGTGTAAAGCACTCTGAGATGCACTTTTATGCATGTATGAAAGGTGCTGTACATAGATATATTACTTTAATTATGCCCTGCCTGCACAGAGCTGAATATTGTTTTAAGATTTTCCTCCTTCGGCTGCATTATCACCCCAGTCCAGTAGGGGGCCATAGTACCTCTTATAGAGAGACACCAAAACACCATGAAGCCTGAGAGAAACAGAAGTTTAATCCCAAATCACTCCATCCTCCCTCTGTAGTGCACTACACACTGAACGACTGAATCTAGATGTTAACACTGCAGTATATATTTCTAACACACACCATTTCTATTTATTCATCTGTGTGAATCTGAACTCTAGTGCAGTCTGTGTGTGTACAGTGTAGTTTGTGACTGATGTAGTTCACTGTAGAGGGAGGGAGGAGCTGCGTGTGTACAGTGTAGTTTGTGACTGATGTAGTTCACTGTAGAGGGAGTGAGGAGCTGTGTGTGTACAGTGTAGTTTGTGACTGATGTAGTTCACTGTAGAGGGAGGGAGGAGCTGTGTGTGTACAGTGTAGTTTGTGACTGATGTAGTTCACTGTAGAGGGAGTGAGGAGCTGTGTGTGTACAGTGTAGTTTGTGACTGATGTAGTTCACTGTAGAGGGAGGGAGGAGCTGTGTGTGTACAGTGTAGTTTGTGACTGATGTAGTTCACTGTAGAGGGAGTGAGGAGCTGTGTGTGTACAGTGTAGTTTGTGACTGATGTAGTTCACTGTAGAGGGAGAGAGGAACTGTGTGTGTACAGTGTAGTTTATGACTGATGTAGTTCACTGTAGAGGGAGGGAGGAGCTGTGTGTGTACAGTGTAGTTTGTGACTGATGTAGTTTACTGTAGAGGGAGGGAGGAGCTGTGTGTGTACAGTGTAGTTTGTGACTGATGTAGTTCACTGTAGAGGGAGTGAGGAGTTGTGTGTGTACAGTGTAGTTTGTGACTGATGTAGTTCACTGTAGAGGGAGAGAGAAGCTGTGTGTGTACAGTGTAGTTTATGACTGATGTAGTTCACTGTAGAGTCAGGGAGGAGCTATGTGTGTACAGTGTAGTTTGTGACTGATGTAGTTCACTGTAGAGGGAGTGAGGAGCTGTGTGTGTACAGTGTAGTTTGTGACTGATGTAGTTCACTGTAGAAGGAGAGAGGAGCTGTGTGTGTACAGTGTAGTTTATGACTGATGTAGTTCACTGTAGAAGGAGCGAGGAGCTGTGTGTGTACAGTGTAGTTTATGACTGATGTAGTTCACTGTAGAGGGAGTGAGGAGCTGTGTGTGTACAGTGTAGTTTATTACTGATGTAGTTCACTGTAGAGGGAGCGAGGAGCTGTGTGTGTACAGAGTAGTTTATGACTGATGTAGTTCACTGTAGAGTGAGAGAGGACCTGTGTGTGTACAGTGTAGTTTATTACTGATGTAGTTCACTGTAGAGGGAGGGAGGAGCTGTGTGTGTACAGTGTAGTTTATGACTGATGTAGTTCACGGTAGAGGGAGAGAGGAGCTGTGTGTGTACAGTGTAGTTTATTACTGATGTAATTCACTGTAGAGGGAGAGAGGACCTGTGTGTGTACAGTGTAGTTTATGACTGATGTAGTTCACTGTAGAGGGAGCGAGGAGCTGTGTGTGTACAGTGTAGTTTATGACTGATGTAGTTCACTGTAGAGGGAGGGAGGAGCTGTGTGTGTACAGTGTAGTTTATGACTGATGTAGTTCACGGTAGAGGGAGAGAGGAGATTTGTGTACAGTGTAGTTTATGACTGATGTAGTTCACTGTAGAGGGAGAGAGGAGCTGTGTGTGTACAGTGTAGTTTATGACTGATGTAGTTCACTGTAGAAGGAGCGAGGAGTTGTGTGTGTACAGTGTAGTTTGTGACTGATGTAGTTCACTGTAGAGGGAGAGAGAAGCTGTGTGTGTACAGTGTAGTTTATGACTGATGTAGTTCACTGTAGAGTCAGGGAGGAGCTATGTGTGTACAGTGTAGTTTGTGACTGATGTAGTTCACTGTAGAGGGAGTGAGGAGCTGTGTGTGTACAGTGTAGTTTGTGACTGATGTAGTTCACTGTAGAAGGAGAGAGGAGCTGTGTGTGTACAGTGTAGTTTATGACTGATGTAGTTCACTGTAGAAGGAGCGAGGATCTGTGTGTGTACAGTGTAGTTTATGACTGATGTAGTTCACTGTAGAGGGAGTGAGGAGCTGTGTGTGTACAGTGTAGTTTATTACTGATGTAGTTCACTGTAGAGGGAGCGAGGAGCTGTGTGTGTACAGAGTAGTTTATGACTGATGTAGTTCACTGTAGAGTGAGAGAGGACCTGTGTGTGTACAGTGTAGTTTATTACTGATGTAGTTCACTGTAGAGGGAGGGAGGACCTGTGTGTGTACAGTGTAGTTTATGACTGATGTAGTTCACGGTAGAGGGAGAGAGGAGCTGTGTGCGTACAGTGTAGTTTATTACTGATGTAATTCACTGTAGAGGGAGAGAGGACCTGTGTGTGTACAGTGTAGTTTATGACTGATGTAGTTCACTGTAGAGGGAGCGAGGAGCTGTGTGTGTACAGTGTAGTTTATGACTGATGTAGTTCACTGTAGAAGGAGCGAGGAGCTGTGTGTGTACAGTGTAGTTTATTACTGATGTAGTTCACTGTAGAGGGAGGGAGGACCTGTGTGTGTACAGTGTAGTTTATGACTGATGTAGTTCACGGTAGAGGGAGAGAGGAGCTGTGTGTGTACAGTGTAGTTTATTACTGATGTAATTCACTGTAGAGGGAGAGAGGACCTGTGTGTGTACAGTGTAGTTTATGACTGATGTAGTTCACTGTAGAGGGAGCGAGGAGCTGTGTGTGTACAGTGTAGTTTATGACTGATGTAGTTCACTGTAGAAGGAGCGAGGAGCTGTGTGTGTACAGTGTAGTTTATGACTGATGTAGTTCACTGTAGAGGGAGTGAGGAGCTGTGTGTGTACAGAGTAGTTTATGACTGATGTAGTTCACTGTAGAGTGAGAGAGGACCTGTGTGTGTACAGTGTAGTTTATTACTGATGTAGTTCACTGTAGAGGGAGGGAGGACCTGTGTGTGTACAGTGTAGTTTATGACTGATGTAGTTCACGGTAGAGGGAGAGAGGAGCTGTGTGTGTACAGTGTAGTTTATTACTGATGTAATTCACTGTAGAGGGAGAGAGGACCTGTGTGTGTACAGTGTAGTTTATGACTGATGTAGTTCACTGTATAGGGAGCGAGGAGCTGTGTGTGTACAGTGTAGTTTATGACTGATGTAGTTCACTGTAGAAGGAGCGAGGAGCTGTGTGTGTACAGTGTAGTTTATGACTGATGTAGTTCACTGTAGAGGGAGTGAGGAGCTGTGTGTGTACAGTGTAGTTTATTACTGATGTAGTTCACTGTAGAGGGAGTGAGGAGCTGTGTGTGTACAGAGTAGTTTATGACTGATGTAGTTCACTGTAGAGTGAGAGAGGACCTGTGTGTGTACAGTGTAGTTTATTACTGATGTAGTTCACTGTAGAGGGAGGGAGGAGCTGTGTGTGTACAGTGTAGTTTATGACTGATGTAGTTCACGGTAGAGCGAGAGAGGAGCTGTGTGTGTACAGTGTAGTTTATTACTGATGTAATTCACTGTAGAGGGAGAGAGGACCTGTGTGTGTACAGTGTAGTTTATGACTGATGTAGTTCACTGTAGAGGGAGCGAGGAGCTGTGTGTGTACAGTGTAGTTTATGACTGATGTAGTTCACTGTAGAGGGAGGGAGGAGCTGTGTGTGTACAGTGTAGTTTATGACTGATGTAGTTCACGGTAGAGGGAGAGAGGAGCTTTGTGTACAGTGTAGTTTATGACTGATGTAGTTCACGGTAGAGGGAAAGAGGAGCTGTGTGTGTACAGTGTAGTTTATGGCTGATGTAGTTCACTGTAGAGGGAGCGAGGAGATGTGTGTGTACAGTGTAGTTTATGACTGATGTAGTTCACTGTAGAGGGAGCGAGGAGCTGTGTGTGTACAGTGTAGTTTATGACTGATGTAGTTCACTGTAGAGGGAGCAAGGAGCTGTGTGTGTACAGTGTACTTTATGACTGATGTAGTTCACTGTAGAGGGAGAGAGGAGCTGTGTGTGTACAGTGTAGTTTATGACTGATGTAGTTCACTGTAGAGGGAGGGAGGAGCTGTGTGTGCACAGTGTAGTTTATGACTGATGTAGTTCACGGTAGAGGGAGAGAGGAGCTGTGTGTGTACAGTGTAGTTTATGACTGATGTAGTTCACAGTAGAGGGAGAGAGGAGCTGTGTGTGTACAGTGTAGTTTGTGACTGATGTAGTTCACGGTAGAGGGAGAGAGGAGCTGTGTGTGTACAGTGTAGTTTATGACTGATGTAGTTCACTGTAGAGGGAGCGAGGAGATGTGTGTGTACAGTGTAGTTTATGACTGATGTAGTTCACTGTAGAGGGAGCGAGGAGCTGTGTGTGTACAGTGTAGTTTATGGCTGATGTAGTTCACTGTAGAGGGAGCAAGGAGCTGTGTGTGTACAGTGTAGTTTATGACTGATGTAGTTCACTGTAGAGGGAGAGAGGAGCTGTGTGTGTACAGTGTAGTTTATGACTGATGTAGTTCACGGTAGAGGGAGAGAGGAGCTGTGTGTGTACAGTGTAGTTTATGACTGATGTAGTTCACGGTAGAGGGAGAGGGGAGCTGTGTGTGTACAGTGTAGTTTATGACTGATGTAGTTCACTGTATAGGGAGCGAGGAGCTGTGTGTGTACAGTGTAGTTTGAGACTGATGTAGTTCAATGTAGAGGGAGCGAGGAGCTGTGTGTGTACAGTGTAGTTTGTGACTGATGTAGTTCACTGTAGAGGGAGCGAGGAGCTGTGTGTGTACAGTGTAGTTTGTGACTGATGTAGTTCACTGTAGAGGGAGCAAGGAGCTGTGTGTGTACAGTGTAGTTTGTGACTGATGTAGTTCACTGTAGAGGGAGAGAGGAGCTGTGTGTGTACAGTGTAGTTTGTGACTGATATAGTTCAGTGTAGAGGGAGAGAGGAGCTGTGTGTGTACAGTGTAGTTTATGACTGATGTAGTTCACTGTAGAGGGAGGGAGGAGCTGTGTGTGTACAGTGTAGTTTGTGACTGATGTAGTTCACTGTAGAGGGAGAGAGGAGCTGTGTGTGTACAGTGTAGTTTGTGACTGATGTAGTTCACTGTAGAGGGAGAGAGGACCTGTGTGTGTACAGTGTAGTTTATTACTGATGTAGTTCACTGTAGAGGGAGAGAGGAGCTGTGTGTGTACAGTGTAGTTTGTGACTGATGTAGTTCACTGTAGAGGGAGCGAGGAGCTGTGTGTGTACAGTGTAGTTTGTGACTGATGTAGTTCACTGTAGAGGGAGAGAGGACCTGTGTGTGTACAGTGTAGTTTATTACTGATGTAGTTCACTGTAGAGGGAGGGAGGAGCTGTGTGTGTACAGTGTAGTTTATGACTGATGTAGTTCACTGTAGAAGGAGCGAGGAGCTGTGTGTGTACAGTGTAGTTTGTGACTGATGTAGTTCACTGTAGAGGGAGAGAGGACCTGTGTGTGTACAGTGTAGTTTGTGACTGACGTAGTTCACTGTAGAGGGAGAGAGGACCTGTGTGTGTACAGTGTAGTTTGTGACTGACGTAGTTCACTGTAGAGGGAGAGAGGAGCTGTGTGTGCACAGTGTAGTTTATGACTGATGTAGTTCACTGTAGAAGGAGCGAGGAGCTGTGTGTGTACAGTGTAGTTTGTGACTGATGTAGTTCACTGTAGAGGGAGAGAGGACCTGTGTGTGTACAGTGTAGTTTGTGACTGACGTAGTTCACTGTAGAGGGAGGGAGGAGCTGTGTGTGCACAGTGTAGTTTATGACTGATGTAGTTCACGGTAGAGGGAGAGAGGACCTGTGTGTGTACAGTGTAGTTTGTGACTGACGTAGTTCACTGTAGAGGGAGGGAGGAGCTGTGTGTGCACAGTGTAGTTTATGACTGATGTAGTTCAGTGTAGAGGGAGAGAGGAGCTGTGTGTGTACAGTGTAGTTTATGACTGATGTAGTTCACTGTAGAGGGAGGGAGGAGCTGTGTGTGTACAGTGTAGTTTGTGACTGATGTAGTTCACTGTAGAGGGAGAGAGGAGCTGTGTGTGTACAGTGTAGTTTGTGACTGATGTAGTTCACTGTAGAGGGAGAGAGGACCTGTGTGTGTACAGTGTAGTTTATTACTGATGTAGTTCACTGTAGAGGGAGAGAGGAGCTGTGTGTGTACAGTGTAGTTTGTGACTGATGTAGTTCACTGTAGAGGGAGCGAGGAGCTGTGTGTGTACAGTGTAGTTTGTGACTGATGTAGTTCACTGTAGAGGGAGAGAGGACCTGTGTGTGTACAGTGTAGTTTATTACTGATGTAGTTCACTGTAGAGGGAGGGAGGAGCTGTGTGTGTACAGTGTAGTTTATGACTGATGTAGTTCACTGTAGAAGGAGCGAGGAGCTGTGTGTGTACAGTGTAGTTTGTGACTGATGTAGTTCACTGTAGAGGGAGAGAGGACCTGTGTGTGTACAGTGTAGTTTGTGACTGACGTAGTTCACTGTAGAGGGAGAGAGGACCTGTGTGTGTACAGTGTAGTTTGTGACTGACGTAGTTCACTGTAGAGGGAGGGAGGAGCTGTGTGTGCACAGTGTAGTTTATGACTGATGTAGTTCACGGTAGAGGGAGAGAGGAGCTGTGTGTGTACAGTGTAGTTTATGACTGATGTAGTTCACAGTAGAGGGAGAGAGGAGCTGTGTGTGTACAGTGTAGTTTGTGACTGATGTAGTTCACGGTAGAGGGAGAGAGGAGCTGTGTGTGTACAGTGTAGTTTATGACTGATGTAGTTCACTGTAGAGGGAGCGAGGAGATGTGTGTGTACAGTGTAGTTTATGACTGATGTAGTTCACTGTAGAGGGAGCGAGGAGCTGTGTGTGTACAGTGTAGTTTATGGCTGATGTAGTTCACTGTAGAGGGAGCAAGGAGCTGTGTGTGTACAGTGTAGTTTATGACTGATGTAGTTCACTGTAGAGGGAGAGAGGAGCTGTGTGTGTACATTGTAGTTTATGACTGATGTAGTTCACGGTAGAGGGAGAGAGGAGCTGTGTGTGTACAGTGTAGTTTATGACTGATGTAGTTCACGGTAGAGGGAGAGGGGAGCTGTGTGTTTACAGTGTAGTTTATGACTGATGTAGTTCACTGTATAGGGAGCGAGGAGCTGTGTGTGTACAGTGTAGTTTGTGACTGATGTAGTTCAATGTAGAGGGAGCGAGGAGCTGTGTGTGTACAGTGTAGTTTGTGACTGATGTAGTTCACTGTAGAGGGAGCGAGGAGCTGTGTGTGTACAGTGTAGTTTGTGACTGATGTAGTTCACTGTAGAGGGAGCAAGGAGCTGTGTGTGTACAGTGTAGTTTGTGACTGATGTAGTTCACTGTAGAGGGAGAGAGGAGCTGTGTGTGTACAGTGTAGTTTGTGACTGATATAGTTCAGTGTAGAGGGAGAGAGGAGCTGTGTGTGTACAGTGTAGTTTATGACTGATGTAGTTCACTGTAGAGGGAGGGAGGAGCTGTGTGTGTACAGTGTAGTTTGTGACTGATGTAGTTCACTGTAGAGGGAGAGAGGAGCTGTGTGTGTACAGTGTAGTTTGTGACTGATGTAGTTCACTGTAGAGGGAGAGAGGACCTGTGTGTGTACAGTGTAGTTTATTACTGATGTAGTTCACTGTAGAGGGAGAGAGGAGCTGTGTGTGTACAGTGTAGTTTGTGACTGATGTAGTTCACTGTAGAGGGAGAGAGGACCTGTGTGTGTACAGTGTAGTTTGTGACTGACGTAGTTCACTGTAGAGGGAGAGAGGACCTGTGTGTGTACAGTGTAGTTTGTGACTGACGTAGTTCACTGTAGAGGGAGTGAGGAGCTGTGTGTGTACAGTGTAGTTTATGTCTGATGTAGTTCACTGTAGAGGCCGCGAGGAGCTGTGTGTGTACAGTGTAGTTTATGACTGATGTAGTTCACTGTAGAGGGAGAGAGGAGCTGTGTGTGTACAGTGTAGTTTATGACTGATGTAGTTCACTGTAGAGGGAGAGAGGAGCTGTGTGTGTACAGTGTAGTTTATGACTGATGTAGTTCACTGTAGAGGGAGTGAGGAGCTGTGTGTGTACAGTGTAGTTTATGACTGATGTAGTTCACTGTAGACGGAGAGAGGACCTGTGTGTGTACAGTGTAGTTTGTGACTGACGTAGTTCACTGTAGAGGGAGCGAGGAGCTGTGTGTGTACAGTGTAGTTTATGACTGATGTAGTTCACTGTAGAGGGAGTGAGGAGTTGTGTGTGTACAGTGTAGTTTATGACTGATGTAGTTCACTGTAGAGGGAGCGAGGAGCTGTGTGTGTACAGTGTAGTTTATGACTGATGTAGTTCACTGTAGAGGGAGAGAGGACCTGTGTGTGTACAGTGTAGTTTATGACTGATGTAGTTCACTGTAGAGGGAGTGAGGAGCTGTGTGTGTACAGTGTAGTTTGTGACTGATGTAGTTCACTGTAGAGGGAGAGAGGACCTGTGTGTGTACAGTGTAGTTTGTGACTGACGTAGTTCACTGTAGAGGGAGCGAGGAGCTGTGTGTGTACAGTGTAGTTTGTGACTGATGTAGTTCACTGTAGAGGGAGAGAGGAACTGTGTGTGTACAGTGTAGTTTATGACTGATGTAGTTCACTGTAGAGGGAGGGAGGAGCTGTGTGTGTACAGTGTAGTTTGTGACTGATGTAGTTCACTGTAGAGGGAGGGAGGAGCTGTGTGTGT
Source organism: Hoplias malabaricus (assembly GCF_029633855.1). Lineage (NCBI taxonomy): Eukaryota > Metazoa > Chordata > Actinopteri > Characiformes > Erythrinidae > Hoplias > Hoplias malabaricus. Next base: position 56,109,111 of record NC_089819.1, read on the forward strand.
ACAGTGTAGTTTATGACTGATGTAGTTCACTGTAGAGGGAGCGAGGAGCTGTGTGTGTACAGTGTAGTTTATGACTGATGTAGTTCACTGTAGAGGGAGAGAGGACCTGTGTGTGTACAGTGTAGTTTATGACTGATGTAGTTCACTGTAGAGGGAGAGAGGACCTGTGTGTGTACAGTGTAGTTTGTGACTGATGTAGTTCACTGTAGAGGGAGGGAGGAGCTGTGTGTGTACAGTGTAGTTTGTGACTGATGTAGTTCACTGTAGAGGGAGAGAGAAGCTGTGTGTGTACAGTGTAGTTTATGACTGATGTAGTTCACTGTAGAGTCAGGGAGGAGCTATGTGTGTACAGTGTAGTTTGTGACTGATGTAGTTCACTGTAGAGGGAGTGAGGAGCTGTGTGTGTACAGTGTAGTTTGTGACTGATGTAGTTCACTGTAGAAGGAGAGAGGAGCTGTGTGTGTACAGTGTAGTTTATGACTGATGTAGTTCACTGTAGAAGGAGCGAGGAGCTGTGTGTGTACAGTGTAGTTTATGACTGATGTAGTTCACTGTAGAGGGAGTGAGGAGCTCTGTGTGTACAGTGTAGTTTATTACTGATGTAGTTCACTGTAGAGGGAGCGAGGAGCTGTGTGTGTACAGAGTAGTTTATGACTGATGTAGTTCACTGTAGAGTGAGAGAGGACCTGTGTGTGTACAGTGTAGTTTATTACTGATGTAGTTCACTGTAGAGGGAGGGAGGAGCTGTGTGTGTACAGTGTAGTTTATGACTGATGTAGTTCACGGTAGAGGGAGAGAGGAGGTGTGGGTGTACAGTGTAGTTTATTACTGATGTAATTCACTGTAGAGGGAGAGAGGACCTGTGTGTGTACAGTGTAGTTTATGACTGATGTAGTTCACTGTAGAGGGAGCGAGGAGCTGTGTGTGTACAGTGTAGTTTATGACTGATGTAGTTCACTGTAGAGGGAGGGAGGAGCTGTGTGTGTACAGTGTAGTTTATGACTGATGTAGTTCACGGTAGAGGGAGAGATGAGATTTGTGTACAGTGTAGTTTATGACTGATGTAGTTCACTGTAGAGGGAGAGAGGAGCTGTGTGTGTACAGTGTAGTTCATGACTGATGTAGTTCACTGTAGAAGGAGCGAGGAGTTGTGTGTGTACAGTGTAGTTTGTGACTGATGTAGTTCACTGTAGAGGGAGAGAGAAGCTGTGTGTGTACAGTGTAGTTTTTGACTGATGTAGTTCACTGTAGAGTCAGGGAGGAGCTATGTGTGTACAGTGTAGTTTGTGACTGATGTAGTTCACTGTAGAGGGAGTGAGGAGCTGTGTGTGTACAGTGTAGTTTGTGACTGATGTAGTTCACTGTAGAGGGAGAGAGAAGCTGTGTGTGTACAGTGTAGTTTATGACTGATGTAGTTCACTGTAGAGTCAGGGAGGAGCTATGTGTGTACAGTGTAGTTTGTGACTGATGTAGTTCACTGTAGAGGGAGTGAGGAGCTGTGTGTGTACAGTGTAGTTTGTGACTGATGTAGTTCACTGTAGAAGGAGAGAGGAGCTGTGTGTGTACAGTGTAGTTTATGACTGATGTAGTTCACTGTAGAAGGAGCGAGGAGCTGTGTGTGTACAGTGTAGTTTATGACTGATGTAGTTCACTGTAGAGGGAGTGAGGAGCTCTGTGTGTACAGTGTAGTTTATTACTGATGTAGTTCACTGTAGAGGGAGCGAGGAGCTGTGTGTGTACAGAGTAGTTTATGACTGATGTAGTTCACTGTAGAGTGAGAGAGGACCTGTGTGTGTACAGTGTAGTTTATTACTGATGTAGTTCACTGTAGAGGGAGGGAGGAGCTGTGTGTGTACAGTGTAGTTTATGACTGATGTAGTTCACGGTAGAGGGAGAGAGGAGGTGTGGGTGTACAGTGTAGTTTATTACTGATGTAATTCACTGTAGAGGGAGAGAGGACCTGTGTGTGTACAGTGTAGTTTATGACTGATGTAGTTCACTGTAGAGGGAGCGAGGAGCTGTGTGTGTACAGTGTAGTTTATGACTGATGTAGTTCACTGTAGAGGGAGGGAGGAGCTGTGTGTGTACAGTGTAGTTTATGACTGATGTAGTTCACGGTAGAGGGAGAGATGAGATTTGTGTACAGTGTAGTTTATGACTGATGTAGTTCACTGTAGAGGGAGAGAGGAGCTGTGTGTGTACAGTGTAGTTCATGACTGATGTAGTTCACTGTAGAAGGAGCGAGGAGTTGTGTGTGTACAGTGTAGTTTGTGACTGATGTAGTTCACTGTAGAGGGAGAGAGAAGCTGTGTGTGTACAGTGTAGTTTTTGACTGATGTAGTTCACTGTAGAGTCAGGGAGGAGCTATGTGTGTACAGTGTAGTTTGTGACTGATGTAGTTCACTGTAGAGGGAGTGAGGAGCTGTGTGTGTACAGTGTAGTTTGTGACTGATGTAGTTCACTGTAGAAGGAGAGAGGAGCTGTGTGTGTACAGTGTAGTTTATGACTGATGTAGTTCACTGTAGAAGGAGCGAGGAGCTGTGTGTGTACAGTGTAGTTTATGACTGATGTAGTTCACTGTAGAGGGAGTGAGGAGCTGTGTGTGTACAGTGTAGTTTATTACTGATGTAGTTCACTGTAGAGGGAGCGAGGAGCTGTGTGTGTACAGAGTAGTTTATGACTGATGTAGTTCACTGTAGAGTGAGAGAGGACCTGTGTGTGTACAGTGTAGTTTATTACTGATGTAGTTCACTGTAGAGGGAGGGAGGACCTGTGTGTGTACAGTGTAGTTTATGACTGATGTAGTTCACGGTAGAGGGAGAGAGGAGCTGTGTGTGTACAGTGTAGTTTATTACTGATGTAATTCACTGTAGAGGGAGCGAGGAGCTGTGTGTGTACAGTGTAGTTTATGACTGATGTAGTTCACTGTAGAGGGAGGGAGGAGCTGTGTGTGTACAGTGTAGTTTATGACTGATGTAGTTCACGGTAGAGGGAGAGAGGAGATTTGTGTACAGTGTAGTTTATGACTGATGTAGTTCACTGTAGAGGGAGAGAGGAGCTGTGTGTGTACAGTGTAGTTTATGACTGATGTAGTTCACTGTAGAGGGAGGGAGGAGCTGTGTGTGTACAGTGTAGTTTGTGACTGATGTAGTTCACTGTATAGGGAGCGAGGAGCTGTGTGTGTACAGTGTAGTTTATTACTGATGTAGTTCACTGTAGAGGGAGCGAGGAGCTGTGTGTGTACAGAGTAGTTTATGACTGATGTAGTTCACTGTAGAGTGAGAGAGGACCTGTGTGTGTACAGTGTAGTTTATTACTGATGTAGTTCACTGTAGAGGGAGGGAGGACCTGTGTGTGTACAGTGTAGTTTATGACTGATGTAGTTCACGGTAGAGGGAGAGAGGAGCTGTGTGTGTACAGTGTAGTTTATTACTGATGTAATTCACTGTAGAGGGAGTGAGGAGCTGTGTGTGTACAGAGTAGTTTATGACTGATGTAGTTCACTGTAGAGTGAGAGAGGACCTGTGTGTGTACAGTGTAGTTTATTACTGATGTAGTTCACTGTAGAGGGAGGGAGGAGCTGTGTGTGTACAGTGTAGTTTATGACTGATGTAGTTCACGGTAGAGGGAGAGAGGAGCTGTGTGTGTACAGTGTAGTTTATTACTGATGTAATTCACTGTAGAGGGAGAGAGGACCTGTGTGTGTACAGTGTAGTTTATGACTGATGTAGTTCACTGTAGAGGGAGCGAGGAGCTGTGTGTGTACAGTGTAGTTTATGACTGATGTAGTTCACTGTAGAGGGAGGGAGGAGCTGTGTGTGTACAGTGTAGTTTATGACTGATGTAGTTCACGGTAGAGGGAGAGAGGAGCTTTGTGTACAGTGTAGTTTATGACTGATGTAGTTCACTGTAGAGGGAGGGAGGAGCTGTGTGTGTACAGTGTAGTTTATGACTGATGTAGTTCACTGTAGAAGGAGCGAGGAGCTGTGTGTGTACAGTGTAGTTTGTGACTGATGTAGTTCACTGTAGAGGGAGAGAGGACCTGTGTGTGTACAGTGTAGTTTGTGACTGACGTAGTTCACTGTAGAGGGAGAGAGGACCTGTGTGTGTACAGTGTAGTTTGTGACTGACGTAGTTCACTGTAGAGGGAGTGAGGAGCTGTGTGTGTACAGTGTAGTTTATGACTGATGTAGTTCACTGTAGAGGCCGCGAGGAGCTGTGTGTGTACAGTGTAGTTTATGACTGATGTAGTTCACTGTAGAGGGAGAGAGGAGCTGTGTGTGTACAGTGTAGTTTATGACTGATGTAGTTCACTGTAGAGGGAGTGAGGAGCTGTGTGTGTACAGTGTAGTTTATGACTGATGTAGTTCACTGTAGAGGGAGAGAGGACCTGTGTGTGTACAGTGTAGTTTGTGACTGACGTAGTTCACTGTAGAGGGAGCGAGGAGCTGTGTGTGTACAGTGTAGTTTATGACTGATGTAGTTCACTGTAGAGGGAGTGAGGAGCTGTGTGTGTACAGTGTAGTTTATGACTGATGTAGTTCACTGTAGAGGGAGCAAGGAGCTGTGTGTGTACAGTGTAGTTTATGACTGATGTAGTTCACTGTAGAGGGAGAGAGGACCTGTGTGTGTACAGTGTAGTTTATGACTGATGTAGTTCACTGTAGAGGGAGTGAGGAGCTGTGTGTGTACAGTGTAGTTTATGACTGATGTAGTTCACTGTAGAGGGAGAGAGGACCTGTGTGTGTACAGTGTAGTTTGTGACTGACGTAGTTCACTGTAGATGGAGCGAGGAGCTGTGTGTGTACAGTGTAGTTTATGACTGATGTAGTTCACTGTAGAGGGAGTGAGGAGCTGTGTGTGTACTGTGTAGTTTATGACTGATGTAGTTCACTGTAGAGGCCGCGAGGAGCTGTGTGTGTACAGTGTAGCTTATGACTGATGTAGTTCACTGTAGAGGGAGAGAGGAGCTGTGTGTGTACAGTGTAGTTTATGACTGATGTAGTTCACTGTAGAGGCCGCGAGGAGCTGTGTGTGTACAGTGTAGTTTATGACTGATGTAGTTCACTGTAGAGGGAGAGAGGAGCTGTGTGTGTACAGTGTAGTTTATGACTGATGTAGTTCACTGTAGAGGGAGTGAGGAGCTGTGTGTGTACAGTGTAGTTTATGACTGATGTAGTTCACTGTAGAGGGAGAGAGGACCTGTGTGTGTACAGTGTAGTTTGTGACTGATGTAGTTCACTGTAGAGGGAGCGAGGAGCTGTGTGTGTACAGTGTAGTTTATGACTGATGTAGTTCACTGTAGAGGGAGTGAGGAGCTGTGTGTTTACAGTGTAGTTTATGACTGATGTAGTTCACTGTAGAGGCCGCGAGGAGCTGTGTCAGTTTCAGAGAGAGACTCACGTCAGCGTTTCAGAAAAGATCAGTTTTGCCCTTAAACCTAAACACAACCCAATTGACGATCATGGAGTTTTTGGTTGAAGGAAACGTGCAGCTAATCTAGGTAATACGGTAATACACAGAGAGAGAGGAGGAGCAGAGATGGATGTGGACAGAGGAGACAGAGGGGAGGAACTTTAATTTGTTTTTTCAGGCGTCTCCTCGGCTTGAAACGTTCGCTGATGAAAGGCTCGTTTTCTTTTTTAGTTTGAAATGAATCTGTAGCTTGTTCCCTGTGATGTTTAGATCAATATCTGCTCAGAACAACAGGAAACAACAAATCCTCAGACACTTCGCCCTCTGACAGGCCACGATTAAGAGATAAACGCAGGGGAGAGGTGTAAGGACAGAGCTGTGGTCACTGCTCAGGACCAGAACCCAGTATTTATATTTTGTTTATTGTATTTATGTTGATATTTTGTGTTTTCTTTATTCTGGTTTCGTCTGAGATGGTTGCAGTGTACATTTGGATCTTCCTCAGCAGCTCAGTCCAGCATTATCTTCACTAGCAGCAGATGTATTCTGTTCATCAGACTCAACACGCTCTGAGGAGAACACTAACCTCTGTTTATCAGACTCAACACGCTCAGAGGAGAACACTAACCTCTGTTCATCAGACTCAACACGCTCAGAGGAGAACACTAACCTCTGTTCATCAGACTCAACACGCTCAGAGGAGAACACTAACCTCTGTTCATCAGACTCAACACGCTCGGAGGAGAACACTAACCTCTGTTCATCAGACTCAACACGCTCAGAGGAGAACACTAACCTCTGTTCATCAGACTCAACACGCTCAGAGGAGAACACTAACCTCTGTTCATCAGACTCAACACGCTTGGAGGAGAACACTAACCTCTGTTCATCAGACTCAACACGCTCGGAGGAGAACACTAACCTCTGTTCATCAGACTCAACACGCTCGGAGGAGAACACTAACCTCTGTTCATCAGACTCAACGCGCTCGGAGGAAACACTAACCTCTGTTCCCCAGACTCAACACGCTCAGAGGAGAACACTAACCTCTGTTCATCAGACTCAACACGCTCAGAGGAGAACACTAACCTCTGTTCATCAGACTCAACACGCTCGGAGGAGAACACTAACCTCTGTTCATCAGACTCAACACGCTCGGAGGAGAGCACTAACCTCTGTTCATCAGACTCAACACGCTCGGAGGAGAACACTAACCTCTGCGCATCAGACTCAACACGCTCGGAGGAGAATACTAACCTCTGTTCATCAGACTCAACATGCTCAGAGGAGAACACTTTATTTAGGTTTTTGTTTTTATTCATTTTTGTTTGTTTTTGTTTGTGTGTTAATAACCGGGCCAGTGAGTTCCTCTAATCTCTCTGATAATGGACATAACATAAGCAGCTCATTTGCATATTCGCGGCAGGGCTGGGAGAGGGAGTGTTTCATTTTATTTAGTGCTCTCTCGTTTTTCCGCCGGAGGCTGAAACAGCAGCAGCTCGTTTTTCTCTCATCATGTTCTCCGCTTTTCTCCCAATCGTCCACATGAGACGAATAACTCAACATCAGCACAATTTAATATTTCATTACCTTCATTTACAGATCTCCCATCGTTATCCACCAGCCACGTCACACGAGTAGGAATTTATATATTCATTCATTCACCTGCTATAAGAGCTTCAGCATGGAATATTTGAGCATGAACACAACCTGAACATGGCATCACACACTCACCCAGTCACCCACACACACACACACACTTGTGGACAGTTTCACACACTCACCCAGTCACTCACACACTCACCAACTCACTCACACACTCACCAAGTCACTCACCAAGTCACCCACACGCACACACACACCTGTGGACAGTTTCACACACTCACCCAGTCACTCACACACTCACCAAGTCACTCACCCAGTCACCCACACGCACACACACACCTGTGGACAGTATCACACACTCACCCAGTCACTCACACACTCACCAAGTCACTCACCCAGTCACCCACACGCACACACACACACCTGTGGACAGTTTCACACACTCACCCAGTCACTCACACACTCACCCAGTCACTCACACACTCACCAAGTCACTCACCCAGTCATCCACACGCACACACACACCTGTGGACAGTATCACACACTCACCCAGTCACTCACACACTCACCAAGTCACTCACCCAGTCACCCACACGCACACACACACACCTGTGGAGAGTTTCACACACTCACCCAGTCACCCACACACACCTGTGGAGAGTTTCACCCACTCACCCAGTCACCCACACGCACACACACACACACCTGTGGACAGTTTCACACACTCACCCAGTCACCCACACGCACACACACACACACACACCTGTGGACAGTTTCACACACTCACCCAGTCACCCCCCCACACACACACACACCTGTGGACAGTTTCACACACTCACACCTGTGGACGGTTTCACACACTCACCCAGTCACTCTTTCTCTCTCACACACACACACACACACACACACACACACACACACACCTGTGGACAGTTTCACACACTCACCCAGTCACAATGAGTGATAAAATGGACAGTGAGTGTAGAAAGGAGGAGGTGTTTTTAATCTTGTGGCTGGTGTGTAGGGTATTAGAGGCTGAGGAGTGTAAATTGGAGGAATGTAAATGAACAGCGGCTCCACTGTTTGGCTCCAGGAGCTAAAAGGATTAGCAAAGTGCTGAGAAGCAATTACTGATAAGGTTACAATACGTCAGAAGATGTGTGTGTGTGTGTGTGTGTGATGACTCTTTTTGTTTCTGGAACAATAGTGGGAGAGAAAGCTGCTGTGTGGGTGAGTTGTTACTCGTTTTTAACCTCTGTTCATCTGCTCAAAGTTCTGTTCTCCGCCGTCGTTCCTCTCATCAGACGTTTGTTCAATTAATTCGACTAGAAGGGGGCGAGGACAGAGTGGAGAAAGAGACGAGAAATTACGAGCCATCGTGTTTAAAACCGCCGTAGGAGCCTTCCGCAACGAGATGGAGACGGGAGATAAATCCATTAAAACCAAAGCCGTGTCCCGCTGCTCACACGCAGCTAATCCTCCCTAATAACCCGAAAGAAACAGAGAGGAGTCACGGAGGAGATGTTATGAATGACACGATTAATAATAAATATAACACATCTCGTCTCATCTCCTGTGTCCTACATTCTCCAAACAGCCTGATCTCAGCCATGTCTCGTTATATATGACTATAAGATCATTCACTGGATTCGTAAAGTCCCAGACATTATCTATAATCATAATCATAACACTGAGGCCCAATCCCATTTCTTATTCTCCCCCTCCGCCATGTTCTGGAGTGTCCTCTTTGGAGCTGAGTTACAGGGCGCAGTGGTTAAAATCTCCCACTATGAAACCGAACGACCCTTCAACACCCTGATACTTCATCAGAACACAAATAAAACAGAGCAGCGCTTCATTCCCAGGCGACTATCGCCGCTCTGTAGCAGCTCTGCACCAGTCTGCAGTGATATCAGAGGAGCTGCGAAACTACATTAAACTGGGGTCATAGATTTTAAAGGAGGAAACACTGACACCTGTGGGTTTCTTTGGGCACTGCGCAGTTGTCACAAGCACTGCACTGATTCACAAGGCGTCATAACCCTCCGTTTGGAGCGTGACTCTAAAAAAACTCAGGCCATTTCGCCCTCACACTTCACCCCACCTCTCTCTCCCAGCAAGAACTGAGACCCCCACCACTAGGGGACACAGAGGGGGAGGGGTAAGTGGTCAGGGCAAGGGCAGAGATGGAATTGGGCCAAACCCTAACTACACATCTAATACAGACCCTAATCCTGCCCTCCTCCAAAAGTTACATAGTGCAGTTTCTGCAATTCTATATAATATTAACTCAATGCAGATTTTTTACTCGCTAAGACATACTGAAACAAGAGCACTGCCCCCTACCTGCTGGCGTGGAACTGCGGCTCTTCAGACTGATATAGTGACATCACCAGAGGTTGGCAAATAAGGCGCAGCCATATTGCAACAGGCAGCCTTTATTGAAGTGCCCTTACAAGGGTGCTAGGCAGAAAGGACCGGCAGAGTCACACACACAAGAACCCCAGGGAACAGACAAACACATAACAACAAAACACATAATCTTTATCAAAAGAAATAACCCCGAAAAAGGACAACAAATTATCAAACGTTAGGCCCCTGCCATATTCAGAGCCATCACAATATTATTGAAAGATCTTGCTGCGTTAGCTTCTATTTAAAGTGAAGAATGTTAGAAAGAGGGTTTTATTACAAACGACACTGACATAGTGGCTCCTCCGCGGCCCAAGGACTCATTCTGACCCCCATTATATTTAACAAGTGGACAATCCCAAAGATAACACTGTTCCTGCCTTCAAAGCTAATAAATATTAACATATAAAACTAGTGAGACCTTATTAAACGGCTCTGTAAGTACGCTTTTATGCATATGCCAATTTTAATATGGTCAGTGTTGAGACATAGTGCTCCACAGCTTTAAAACAACATTATAAAATCAATAGGTTGGGTTCTAAAGTCTGATTGGCTGTAAAATACTCTCACATCCGAACACAAATCAGCTGAGTAAATGTCTGAATTAATTCATCTCAATAATTACCTCTATTATTATACATATTTCCTCCAGTGTTGTCATAACACTCCCAGTCCCATCCCACCCATCTCCACCCTCTACAGTATTAGCAAGCTAGGAGAGGTAAGGCTAGCACACTCTACTTTCCTTCAAGATTCTCAAACTGTGAAACAAGACCGCCCAGTCTTTTCTGTGCACTCTAAATCAGTAACGAGTCGTTCTGATTCTGCTCCGCTTCTGACGTCAAGTGCAGAGACTTTAGAATGGCCCCGCCCCCTCGTCTGAGTCTGTCCAATCACAGCGCTGGACCCGTGTTTATGTGAGAGCGCAAAGACGAGGTTAAACTCAGCAAAACAGACACAACGAGCGCGGAGAAATAAGAGCACTGAGTAAAGGCGGAGAAGAAAGAGAACAGAGTGAAAACGGCTAAAAACCAGAGCTTCTGCTCCTCGCTCCTCACTGCTGTGCGCTCGGGGTCGGGGTGAACAGCGAGCGGCTCATTATCATTTAAAGGAACAGGTGCTGAAAGCGGGCGTTCTGAACAGGGGCTGTTTACACAGGGGGAGAACACTGCTGTGGGGCTCGTGGGGTTTGGACCAAAGCAGGTCACAGACGTTTCATTAAGAAACAGAAATGTGTTCCACTGTGGAGAAGGCAGCATCTGCAAGTAAACAAATAGAGGAAGCTCTTTCTTTACATATTCAGATGTTTACTTATGCTAATGAGCTCAAATTACAAAGAAAGGACAGAGGACTCAGACTTTTTTAGTATGTGGACTTTTCCAAAGCCTTGTGAAAAGTCACATTTATAAGAAACATGTTGTTTATTCATATATTTAGGAGAAACACTGCACCTTTCTTTGTGAAATCTTCATCAAAGTGTGTTCCTTTTTTTTGTAGGATGGCTAATTCATGAAGCCCAGAGGCCGGGGATCAAGCTGGTGAAGCAGAAGGAGATGTCTGCCAAGAAGCAGCATGCAATAATAATTCAGAGAGAGCCTCTTCTTTCCAGGCTCAGCCCAAACAGGTAAAGAGCCATTTTTATCAGAGTCATCTGTCTGAGCTCAGCCGGAGCGTTTCAGAGCTGCTGAGCTTTAGGCGACGACTCCGTGAGCCGCCCGGATCCTCCTGCTTTTGATTGGGGCTTTCTCGCCGGAGTAATGGCCGAGAAACGAATCTCCCATCGGGCTTTTCCCATCCAAATGCACGGCCATTGTCTCTGTTGCCTGCGGCTAGTGCTCAGCTTGTGACCGAAAAACAGAGCGAGACAGAAGCGGAGATCTGAAGAGAGTAAAGACCGCAGAGTCACTGGAGTCACGTGTGGTTACAAGGTCTTTCCTTCTGTGACTTATTCTCCTTAATGAAGGCTTCAGTGATGAAAACAAAGCCGAACAAGCAGAGCTCTCAGGAATCCACAGACTTCACACAGCACCCTGAGGACGAGGGTGAGGCATGACGATGGAGACGGTGTAATGTAACTATGGAGATGGGTGTAATGCAACCATGGAGATGGGTATATATTGTAACCATGGATATGGGTGTAGTGTACCCATGGAGGCAGGTGAAGATTAACAAGGATACCATAATCATGGTGTAGGGCAACTACGGAAATGGGTGTAGAAGAATGGGTATAGTATAACCATTGAAAAATGTGCAGAGTAACCATGGAAACAAGTGTATTTGTAACATGTAACAGGAGCACAGTATCCATGGACACAACCATGGCATATAATAACATCAAATACAGGAGCGTGCTATAACCATGGACACAGGTGTAGTGTAACATATAAACATGTGCACTGTAACCATGGAAACATATATAGTTTAACAACAACCACAGGTGTTGTGTAGTGTTTCTACGCAAACAAATGTAGTGTAACATATAAACATTTGCACTGTAACCATAGAGATGTATAGCATAACATCAATATTAATAACAGGTGTACGGTAACCATGGAAACTGGTCTAGTGTTACAGCATAAACAGCTATACTGCTACCATAGAAATGGATGTAGCATTTCTAATGTAACGATGGAAAGTGTACTGTGACCGTGGAAATGTGTACTGTAACCATGGAGGCAGGAAGTTTGTAGCCCAGGGACAGTTTTAGTGTAACATAAAAACAAGTGTATTCTAGCCATGTAAACAAGTGTAGGGCAGGTATTGAAATAGCTGTAGCGTAAACATGGATCAGTCTTACGTTACCATGGAGACAGGTGTATCATAACCATGAAAGGGATTTCCAGCTGGGCTTTCCCCATCCAAATACAGGGCCACTCTGTCTGTAGCCTGAGGCTGGTGGTCCGCTAGAGCTCTTGGCTCCACACCGCACTGAAACACAGGGCTGGTTGTGTTTTACAGACAGAGAACAGGAGATCTGGACAGAGTAAAGACTGTGGGAATCATCACAGTCTCATGACCTCGGGGTCTCTTTAATGACTGCTTTAATAACAAAAAAACAAGGTTGAAAATGTAGGAATTGTCTGGAATTCACAAAGAAAACAGAGACACCCAGACACTGTATCAGACAATATCAGACAGGCTGGGGGTCCTTGGGTAGGAATGATTTATGACCTGGCATTAAATCTGGTGCCAAAACTAAATACTAAGACTATATTTACACTCATCTCCAACTGCTCTCTGAGCCAGTCTTAACAATATCCATAAGAGTGTATTGTTTATAGCTTCAATCAGGTGTGTGGCTTTAATCTGGGAAATGTGTAGAGTGCTGCATGAAGTTAGATAATCAGATTTTAACTGGATGTAGTGGAACAGGTGTAGTACAACCATGGACAAGGTGGGACTGCTGTGTGTTTATGAAAATGGGTAATGCATAACAATGGAAATGTGGGTCCAGTAACCATGGAAACAATGGATATACAGTAGTGTGCAAAAGTTTTAGACACATGCAAAAAATGTTGAAAAGTAAAGATGACTTCGAAAATAATGGAATTAATTCAGTATTATTTTAAAGAAAAGACAACAATGTGCTGTAAACATTAATAAACCAAAGAAAGTCAGTGTTATATGTGACGACTATTTACTTTTGTTTTTTCTTAAATATTAGTCCTATGTAGAGTTCATACAGTTGTATAAAGAAATTAGACGGTAGTGGGCGTCTTGGAGAATGTCATGCCTTTGCCCTTTTTCATGTGTTCCTGCGACCCGGTCTCGCACCTACTCCTGATATAGTCACATATATAGATAGGAGACTGCAATTCGTGATGTTTACGACATTTTATGCGACAATATCACGATCATAAGTGTAACGGTAAATACCATAAAACACTATGTGACAGTAACACGAAAACTCCTCCTCGTTACAGTCATTACTCATAACATCGAAAAAGGCCTAATGCGAATTACAGATCATAGACTGTTCTTCCAACAAAGTATTTTATTATAATATTTCTCCTAAACAATGTTTACTATTGGTTCATACGCTTCATACGCTTCATACGCATTCATAAACCACCCTTTACTCCTCCCCAAAGACTTCTGAGTTCACCTCACCTTCAGCCTCTACAGGCGTGGTCCGTACTAGCAAAATAAAAATAAGACAGTGGTAGTAATGGATGGTAATGACGCCTAAATGAGGAAGAGTTGTCATGTTACTGTCGCATAACACAGCGCACTGATATGACGTTTGTTTAGTAATTACCCATTCACTTATGATTGTGATATTGTCGCATAAAATGTTGAAAATATAAATGTGACTATATCAGGAGTAGGAGTGAGACCGGGTTTGGTTTCTGCTCTGTTTTTGTTTCCTTGCCCTGTCATGTGCTTCTTTAGCACATGGTTCTGTTTTTGTTTGGTTCCTGTCTCCTCCCTCGTCTCCGCCTTAGTTCCACCTTGTCATTAGTGTTTCTCCTTTGTAGTCCTGCCTCTCGTTATCTTTCCCAGGTGTTTCTTGTCCATGCTCTGTGTATATATAGTCCCTTTGTTTCAGCACTCTCTGGTTTGGTCAGGTTGTGTGTGTGTGTGTTACACCTTACCTCCAGTTCATGGTTGTTTTCTGTTTCTATGTGTTTAGATCTAGTTAATGTTTCTAGCTTGTGTTTACTTTCATTTGTTTGTTTTGTTTCCTTTTATTTGTCAATGAATTCCTTGTTGTATATGTATATATAATGCAACAATGGATATTAACACTGTGGTGCCACAGAAGCGGGTTGTATTTAACCATGGATACTGGTGTGTAGTAAAGCCATGAAAACTGAAGTGTAACGTGACCACAGAACCAGACATAACACAGTCATGCACATTTGTGTAGTCATGAAATTTGCTACAGCATAACCATGAAAGTGTGTTTCCTGTAACCATGGAAACGGGTGTAGCCAATTGATCCGTACGGCAGTGATACAGCCGTGGTTTGATGGATTCCTTTCCATTAGGATGGTATTATAATTCTGTTTTACTCTGTGTTTATGATCCTACTTCACAGAGAGAGGGGGTAAATCTAGGTTAAATGTGGGGGATATATCTCCCTCCAGGAATTTATATATGGATTCAGGGTGGAGGAAAACACGGCATACATTACATTAAAACAGAACCCTGAGCAGTCTGAGCATACTGATTATTTGTTTTAAAATAAAGCACACATACACATATATAGGCATTTGTGAGTGTGTGTGTGTGTGCGCGTGTGTGTGTGTGTGTGTGTTTTAGAGTGTATTTTCTTAGCGTAACTTCTCCATAAGAAGAACCAGACCACACCCGTGAAGACTGATACCGAGGCGATCTCAGATATATTTTGCGCAGGAGTTCAGGGCGCCCGACCTCACGGATAAAAAACCACAAGTGTCCCACAGACTCTTAAGCAGCTGTTTCTAATCTTTTGGAGCGTAGACTTGTGCTTAAGGTTAAGTTGAAGGGTTCAGTTTAGGGTGAGGTGTAGGGTAAAAGTTAGGGTTAGGGTTATGGAGTTTAAAGTCTCATCAGTGTGTAATGCCAAACGCCACCCGATGGAGAGATGTAGAGTTCAGGCATGGCCCTAACCCCAAAATGGTGTTATACATAACTCCAGTATGTATTGCTGAGCAGTTCCTAAGTTTAATGTACAGCAAGTAGTTAGGAGATTAAACCTAGTCCTGGGCTATATCCTCCTTTCAATAAAAAGTTACAATATTTTATCCATGTCTGGAACCACCCCTTACAGTAAATACCTGGAAAGTACTCTCTAAATCATGAGTTTTATTATAAAGTGTTACCATGAACTATATAAACATTTATTCTTAGACACAAATAAAAACACGAGTGTAATATATATATAAATTAGTGTGTGTGTGTTTTATTAACTTTAAAGTATTTGAACAACATAAATAACAGAAATGAACAGTAATGATTTGTGTCCTTCTGTGAGCCTCAGTAAAGCAGTGGATGTACTTACGATGGCATTCATCTGTGTGTAGCTCGCTCTGCTAACATATATGTGCCTTCAGCAAAAGTGAGTCAAACCAGGTCATATTTAATTTTCTTTCCAAGATTTCTTCCTCTGGCTTTGAGGAAACTGTTAAGGCAATGTAGACGATTGTGGGGAACTGCATTTGTCTCTGGTTTGTTTATCTTCAGAAGCGACTGTATATTTTAAGGTGGTGCGGTGTGTGTGAGTAAGAAGCGACTGTATCTTTTAATGTGGAGCAGTGTGTGTGAGTAAGAAGCGACTGTATCTTTTAATGTGGAGCGGTGTGTGTGAGTAAGAAGCAACTGTATCTTTCAAGGTGGAGCGGTGTGTGTGAGTAAGAAGCGAATGTATCTTTTAATGTGGAGCGGTGTGTGAGTAAGAAGCAACTGTATCTTTTAAGGTGGAGCGGTGTGTGTGAGTAAGAAGCGAATGTATCTTTTAATGTGGAGCGGTGTGTGAGTAAGAAGCGACTGTATCTTTTAAGGTGGAGCGGTGTGTGTGAGTAAGAAGCGACTGTATCTTTTAAGGTGGAGCGGTGTGTGTGAGTAAGAAGCAACTGTATCTTTTAATGTGGAGCGTGTGTGTGTGAGTAAGAAGCGACTGCATCTTTTAAGGTGGAGCGGTGTGTGTGAGTAAGAAGCGACTGTATCTTTTAAGGTGGAGCGGTGTGTGTGAGTAAGAAGCGACTGTATCTTTTAATGTGGAGCGGTGTGTGTGAGTAAGAAGCGACTGCATCTTTTAAGGTGGAGCGGTGTGTGTGAGTAAGAAGCGACTGTATCTTTTAAGGTGGAGCGGTGTGTGTGAGTAAGAAGCGACTGTATCTTTTAATGTGGAGCGGTGTGTGTGAGTAAGAAGCGACTGTATCTTTTAAGGTGGAGCGGTGTGTGTGAGTAAGAAGCGACTGTATCTTTTAAGGTGGAGCGGTGTGTGTGAGTAAGAAGCGACTGTATCTTTTAAGGTGGAGTGGTGTGTGTGAGTAAGAAGCGACTGTATCTTGTTGGTGTCTGAAGTGTAAATTGTCTGTAAGTGTTTATTCACTGTTTGAATTCCCACAGAAACTCATGTGTAACTCGAGCTGTTTAGTTTTGTAGCACTTTCGCTCTGTGTTTACTTTCATGCAATTAGCGCTCACCGGACCCAGACACTTTGTTTTTTTTACCCATTTACAGACACTGCGTCTTCGTAAACACATTACAGCGTTTTCCAGAGCAGCACATGATGAGGACACACACTCAAAGCTTTATACACAGGGTTTCTTCATTATAATCCAGAACTAAGCCTTTAAAGACTGAGACGACTCAGAACTGAAGATCTGTACTTTATCTTCTGAAAGCTTAAAGGTCTTGTTATGTTAAAATAAAATACCACCTCTGCATCTGCCCTCAGGCCTCAGCTGTGCTTCTTCCCCACACTCTCTGCCTGGGGATCATCGTTCCTATTCCCTCATTACATATCATTCATTCCATTTCTATAAGCGCTGGGAATCACTGGCAGGAGCACACCTCGGACAGAGTCGTATATACGAGTCGTTATAATGATAAATATCAATGAAAATGAAAAAAAAAAAGATATAATTGAATGAAATGTTAATTATTTTGTTTTTTAAAGCACCGTGGCTCTGAATAGAAGAAACCCCATGAGAAATGTATTATTTTAACATTAGAAATAAGTGCAGATGCAATAATTCAATGCAGTTTAATGTATAAATATAATTTCAACCCTAAAGATCAAACAGCAGGCTGTAACCATTTCAGTTTAACAGTAAAGGACATGTGGTGCAATGCAAAATCAATTTTTGTTCATATCTTATTGCATAATTTAGCCCCAGTGATCAAACAGAAAAGGCCTGGCTGCTAAAGGCTGTGTCGTGTAAAGTGTGTTGAAGAAGCGCCTGGTTCACCCCCCGCTCCCCGTGAGGCCGAGCCTCCTCTGGTTTAATTGTCTTTTTTCACCAAAAACCGCTTGACCTTCATCGCTGGGCGTCATAAAGATTTGCTGCTGCGGCCGCCGTGTTTATTTTTTCCCATCAGCCCCGGAGGGAGAGGGGCTGGGGGGGCCTAATTGCCGTCAAAACAACAAACAGTGCCATGTTGACAATCAGGGCCTTATTAGATTCCTGCCCGAGTTTCCCCACATTCCTGGCGTTCGCTGGGAAAGCCATTAATATTCACAGCATCCCGGCGCTCCACAAAGAGCCGAAAATGGAGGAGGAAGATTACGGCGTCTGCTGCAGCTTCACGGTCGGACACAGAGCGGAAAAAAAGGGTAGGGAATGAAAAACGAGAGCGTATGAAGCATCCAAGCAGTTTTGGAGCAGCTGCGAGGTCATTGGCTCATAGCTTGCATGGGGGGTGGTGATTGGTTAGTGGTGCCAAGGCTTATAACTTCATTTAAAAAAAAGAAACACCACTCAGAGTAAAGGAGGTTAAAGCTGCTCTAACCTGCTTCCCCAAGGCCAACGAGAGAAAGGAGAGACGGTACTGGGTGTAATGTAACCATGGAAATGTGTGTCGTGTAACCATGGAAATGGTAGTGGTGTAACAATGGAAATGGTAGTGGTGTATCCATGGTAACGGGTGTAGTGCAACCATGGTAATCGGTGTGGTGAAACCATGGTAATGTTTGTAGTTTAACCATGGTAACGGATGTTGTGTAACCATGGTAATGGGTTTGGTAAAACCCTGGAAAAGTGTGTAGTGTAACAATGGAGACAGGTGTAGTTTAAGTATGGAAAACATTGAACAAATGTGTAAATGTATCCATGGAAACAGGTGTAGCATAGCTATGAAAATGGTGTAGTGCAACCATGGAAATCACTGTAGTGTAACCATGGAAACATGTGGTGTAACCATAGAAACCCATTAATATTCACAGGATGGCAGCATGAGCTGCAGCGTGGAAGTAGGACTCAGATCAGGAGAAAACGGTAGGAAATAAAAAGCGGAGTGAATGAGGCATCCGGAGCCAGAGTGAGCACCTCCACAGCGGAGCAGGAGGAGAGGAGCCTCCGGGCAGAACGTGAGGAAGCTGCTCTATCGGCAGTTAATTGGTTAATAGTGTCACGGCTATTAACTTCAACAAAACAGCGTGTGTGTGTGTAAATGTGGTTAAACCGATTCTTCCCCAAGGCCAACGATAGGAACGTCAGCAATTCCATCCCAGCTTTTAATTGACTCCATCAGATACAGGACCACTGCACATCTGGCAAAAGCCTCGCAGCACAAAGCCTCCCCTGCCTCTTGTTAAAGCGTAATAGAGTTATTGACACCTGTCTGGCAATTAACGTAATGGAATAATCCCCCCGACCAGGAGCCTTCAAATCAAACACAGCCTCGGAAAAGATCCGCAGCGGACTCGCATCCGGCTCCGAGGCGGAGGAAGATCCGATTAAAGCCCCTCAAATTGGTTTATGAGTCGAGCAAAGGGCTATCCTCAGAAAGAGGAGAAATACGTGTGTGAGTTTGTGTTTTTAGCTCTTTGTCAGGACCAGATCGCTCCCGATAGTCTTTGATTCTACTCTCGATGTCCATTTCCTCAGCTCCACTGTCCACAATTACAGGTCTATCTGTTGCTACGCATACTTTGTTAGCCCCTTCTCTCCAGCGCTCAGGACCCCCACAGAACAGGTGTGATGTGGTGGTGGATCATTCTCAGCGCTGCAGTGACACTGACGTGGTGGTGGTGTGTTAGTGTGTGTTGTGCTGGTGTAGAGTGGATCAGACACAGCAGTGCTGCTGGAGTTTTTAAACCCCTCAGTGTTTGGACCGAGAACAGTCCACCGACCAAAAACATCCAGCCGACAGCGTCCTGTGTCACTGATGAAGGACTAGAGGACGAGCGACACACACTGTGCAGCGACAGATGAGCTACTGTCTCTGACTCTACATCTACAAGGTGGACCAACGAGGGAGGAGTGTCTCACAGAGTGGACAGAGAGTGGACACAGGGTTTAAAAACTCCAGCTGTTGTTTTAAAGTTCTGTTAAAATATGAAATAAAAAACAATATTTTCTTTAACTGATGCACGGTTTTGTGCTAAAATTAATTCATTGCCCTGACAAACTCTAAAACTGTGTGTGTGTGTGTGTGTTTGAGTGCTTACAGAGGTCAGACAGTCCTCTGTGTCTCTCAGTGGAGAAGCTAAACAGTGTTTACACTCAGACAGTTAGTTTAAGTGCTGCTCATTTGCATCTCTCTCTCTCTCTCTCTGGCTTTATTTAGTTATAGTTCTCTCTTGTGGACACACCACACTCCTCACAGACAGTCACCTGGAGGAAACCCACACAGACACAGAGAGAACACACCACACTCCTCACAGACAGTCACCTGGAGGAAACCCACGCAGACACAGAGAGAACACACCACACTCCTCACAGACAGTCACCTGGAGGAAACCCACACAGACACAGAGAGAACACACCACACTCCTCACAGACAGTCACCCGGAGGAAACCCACGCAGACACAGAGAGAACACACCACACTCCTCACAGACAGTCACCCAGAGTGGGTGAACCCACAACTTCCAGGACCTTGGAGCTTCAGTACAAATTAGTGGCTCCAAAATTACATGACTTGAGTATACTTTCTTGTTTGACAAGGGTCATTACCATTACAAAGTCAGGAGTCACGTGAAATGTAAAGGACAGGTTTTATCTATTATTTTTCAACATTAATCTACATTTTCACCTCTAGATCTGCAGATATTTTTGAGAGCTTCAGCTTCTGAACTCTTATCAGAGCCTGGGAGACGATAACAAACCGCCCCTTTGACAGAGAGTGATGTTTATCTTCAGAGATTTTCTTTTTTTTTCTTCTGAGATTCAACACAAAGCTTATGTGGGACATTCACAGTGTTTTAATTGAATGGTCAGTGAGGAACTAAGGAGCATGTGAGGTTAGTGATGAATACGTCCCACAGCAGTGTTCTCCCCCTGTGTAAACAGCCCTGTTCAGAACGCCCGCTTTCAGCACCTGTTCCTTTAAATGATAATGAGCCGCTCGCTGTTCACCCCAACCCCGAGCGCACAGCAGTGAGGAGCGAAGAGCAGAAGCTCTGGTTTTTAGCCGTTTTCACTCTGTTCTCTTTCTTGTCTGTTCTCTTTTTCCCCATTTTTATTCAGTGTTCTTATTTAAACTTGTCTTTGAGCTCTCACATAAACATGGATCCAGCGCTGTGATTGGACAGACTCAGACGAGGGGGCAGGGCCATTCTCTGCACTTGACTTCAGAAACAGAGTAGAATCAGAATGACTCGTTTTATCCTGTGTTTTCTGACTTAGGCAGTGCACAGTAAACTGATGGAGTGGACTATGCACTCAAAAAGATTTTTAATCATAATGTGTCCCCTTTTAAGGGCCGCACGGTGGTGCAGCAGATAGTGTCACATTCACACAGCTCCAGGGACTTGGATTTCCTCCAGGTGACTGTCTGTGAGGAGTGTGGTGTGTTCTCCCTGTGTCTGTGTGGGTTTCCTCCGGGTGACTGTCTGTGAGGAGTGTGGTGTGTTCTCTCTGTGTCTGCGTGGGTTTCCTCCGGGTGACTGTCTGTGAGGAGTGTGGTGTGTTCTCCCTGTGTCTGTGTGGGTTTCCTCCGGGTGACTGTCTGTGAGGAGTGTGGTGTGTTCTCCCTGTGTCTGCGTGGGTTTCCTCCAGGTGACTGTGAGGAGTGTGGTGTGTTCTCCCTGTGTCTGTGTGGGTTTCCTCCGGGTGCTCTGGTTTCCTCCCACACTCCAAAAACACACGTTGGTAGGTGGATAGGCGACTCAAAAGTGTCCGTAGCTGTGAGTGAATGTGTGATTATGTGTCACCCTGTGAAGGACTGGTGCCCCCCCAAAGTGTGTTCCTGTCTTCCACCCAGTGATTCCACCATGACCCTGAACTGGATTGATGAAGGGTTACAGACAGTGAATGAATTAATGAATGTCCCTTTAAACATTTCGACCAAGTTCAGAAGGGGAAACTTTACTTTATTTAAATGAAACTGCAGATCAGTTTACAGTCTGAGACTCAGAGGCCAGTTGTGACTGTCATTAAAATCTGTGGTAAATAGATACAGAATGCTAATAACTTGATGCAGATCTAAGTTGTTTTGAACTAGATGAGCTTTCCAAACAAATTAAATATGAATATAACCATCTGGACACAGGCACTATGTGTATAATTGATATTCCAATAACAAATATTTTGGATGTGTATCAGGAGATACCGGTTTCTCTACTTTAGGAACTCTAAATCTCACTCTACATTGATGCACAGCACTTCAAACACATCCTCTACCTATAGCTAGTGTAAGCAATGATGCTGAATATTTTCAAAAACACTATGCAATAGTTTCAAACAGATGAGCTAGATCCTACAGGGGAAGATTTCCAAAAGGTTTACTCTCCTTTATTTCACCGGTGTACACAGCGTATTCATAGCCTTTAAAACAGAATCTCAATCTCAGGTTTGTTTAGCTGTAAAACCCCATCTGCAGCAGGGACCCACAGGTAATTACTGTGCTGCAAAAGTCTCCTTCAGCTCAGAAATAGTTTGGATTCCGAACTGCAGAGGATTCATGACTTTTGATTCTCGCTTCATATCAAACTCTGCTCATTCCTCAAAGCCTCCGCACCTGTGTGACTTCGACGCCGAGTTCAAACAAGTCGGCGAGGCTCAGAACACTTTTATATCAATATGTAGATGTGAACCTGGCAGCTGCCTGAGAAACGCCCAGCACTTTCAGCTCGTTTCACTCTGGAACACATTATGAAACAAATCAGCTCTTCACAGGAAAGGCTGCTCAGACCTAGGCCTTATCTTTCAGATCTCTTAATGAGATTACTGCACCATTAAAAAGAGTTTATTCAACATAACTCAGGATACTGAGAGTGGGAGAATTCGGCTTAGGAGAGTTGGGAGCATTGAGTTTGGGGGAGTTGGGTTTGGGAGAATTGAGATTAGGAGAGCTGGTTTTGGTTCAGTTGAGTTTGGGAGAGTCTGGATTATGAGAGTTGAATTTGGGAGAGTTGGGTTTTGGAGAGTTGAGATTAAAAAAATTGAGATTATGAGAGTTGAGTTTGGGATAGTTGAAATTGGGAGAGTTCAGGTTAGGAGAATTGAAATTGGGATTGTTACGTTTTTGAGAGTTGAGTATGGGAGAGTTGAGAATAGGAGAGTTGAGTTTGGAAAGTTGAGATTATGGGAGTTGACATTAGGAGAGTTGAAATTGTGAATGTTAAATTTGATAGAGTTGAGATTAGGAGAGTTGGGTTTGGTTCAGTTGAGTTTAGGAGAGTTGATTTTGGTTCAGTTGAGTTTAGGAGAGTTGGTTTTGGTTCAGTTGCGTTTAGGAGAGTTGAGTTTGGGAGTGGTATGTTTGGGAGAGTCTGGATTATGAGAGTTAAATTTGGGAGAGTTGGGTTTGGGAGAGTTGAGTTTGGGAGAGTTGAGACTAGGGGAGTTGAGTTTGGAAAGTTGAGATTAGAGGATTTGATATTAGGAGAGTTGAAATTGGGAGAGTTGAGTTTGGGAGAGTTGGGTTTGGGAGAGTTGAGTATGGGAGAGTTGAGATTAGGAGAGTTGAAATTGGGAGTGTTACATTTGGGAGTGTTGAGTTTGGGAGAGTTGGGTTTGGGAGAGTTGAGATTAGAAGAGTTGGGGTTGGGAGAGTTGAGTTTGGGAGAGATAAGATTAGGGGAGTTGACATTAGGAGAGTTGAAATTCGGAATGTTAAATTTGGGAGAGTTGGGTTTGGGAGAGTTGAGTATGTGAGAGTTAAGATTAGGAGAGTTGAAATTGGGAGTGTTAAATTTGGGAGTGTTGAATTTGGGAGAGTTGGGTTTGGGAGAGTTGAGATTAGGAGAGTTGGGGTTGGGAGAGTTGAGTTTGGGAGAGATAAGATTAGGGGAGTTGACATTGGGAGAGTTGAAATTGGGATTGTTATGTTTTTGAGAGTTGAGTATGGGAGAGTTGAGTTTGGAAAGTTGAGATTAGGGGAGTTGACATTAGGAGAGTTGAAATTGTGAATGTTAAATTTGGTAGAGTTGAGATTAGGAGAGTTGGGTTTGGGAGAGTTGAGTTTGGGAGAGATAAGATTAGGGGATTTGACATTAGGAGAGTTGAAATTGGGAATGTTAAATTTGGCAGAGTTGGGTTTGGGAGAGTTGAGAATGGGAGAGTTGAGATTAGGAGAGTTGAGATTAGGAGTGTTAAATTTGGGAGAGTTGAGATTAGGAGAGTTGAGATTAGAAGAGTTGGGGTTGGGAGAGTTGAGGTTTGTGCAGGAAAATTTCAGCAGCCAGTGCAGCAATATTTCAGCAGATGGTACCGGAATATTTCAGCGGTCAGTGCAGTTGCTGCGGATGCAGTGGTGCATGCTGCAGTGTGACAGTGATGAAGCACAGTTCAGTGCGTGACCCGATGTTAAAGCTGAAAGCAGATTGGACTGGACCACCCTGACAGTGCAGCTCCTCTGAGAAAACACACACCGTGTGGAAGGGGATTTCTGCAGCTGCTGAGTATCTTCTTATTCTCTGTGTCCTGCACATTCCTTCCCTCTAAAACCTGCACTCATCCTGTTGGAATACAGGGCACTTCCCAGATGTGGCTGGATTACATCTGACAACACTGTGCACGCAACTGGGATGTGAGTCATTTCCAGTCAAAACAGACTCGTAACGGGAGATAGATCACGAGAATGGCCAAAATCAACCAACTTCTGAGACTGAACTTTGGAGATGAGGCGCTCTTTCCAGGCTCAGACAGGATGGGCATTCAGAGTCAGAGTTGTGTTGTGTGGTGTCAGATTAAATGACGTGTGTATTCCTGGACGGTCATGTGATCTTCATCACCCTCCGTCAGTGTGAGCACAAAACCCATATTTTAAAGTGTCTTGAAGCCAGAAATGTCACAGTTATTCATGAGATCGTCCTCCTAAAACGTGTCCAACACTCTGCAGCTGTGCATCCTTTTGTTTTAGTGGAAAGTCTGTGTAAAATCACTTCTCAGAATAATCCTGAAGGCAATTGGTTAAGAACAACCAAGTAAAATAAACAAGTGGTGAAGCTTAACTTTATAAACGTGTCTCTTCCTCTGAGATTCTTATGTTAAGCACTTCATTAGAGGTAGTTTGTTTTTAGTAGATTTACATTTACATGGATATATTTTCTCAGAAAACTGCCGGGAAAAAACAGCTCTGTTCTAAAAGAGCATCTGAGTCATGGTGCGATGTTTGAAAATGTTTTCAAGGATTATTAACTTGTTCTTACAGTTGGATCCTCATTGATCTTTACATTAGTGTTTTCTTACTTTTAATGTTTTCTTATTGTGAGACGCCTTGTATTTATTCAGAATTACTGTGCGATATTTATATGATTTTTGTAAAAATGTCTCTGTGGCAGTGGATGAACCTGAGCTCCTCAGTTTTTATTTTATTTCATGTTTTATTTCAGTAGCAAGATTCCCTCCATTTTGCTGGAGTCTCCGGGGAGAGAGATAGAGATAGAGAGAGAGAGAGAGAGAGAGAGAAAGATAAATTGAGCAGGTCGTGAAACAGGTAGAGCGTAGAGCAGCTGCACAAAAGCCTCTGACTGAGAGAGAGAGAGAGAGGGAGAGAGAGAGAGAGAGAGAGGGAGAGAGAGAGAGAGAGAGAGAGAGAGAGAGAGAGAGAGAGAGATAGAGAGGGAGAGAGAGAGAGAGAGAGAGAGATAGGGAGGGAGAGAGTGAGAGAGAGAGAGAGAGAGAGAGAGAGAGAGAGAGAAATCTCTTGTGAAATTGGAAGAACAAAAGAGTTCAGTTGTTCAACATTGATAAAAAAAAGAAAGAAAAAAAAAACAGCAGATATTTACAGCAGTTTCTGCAGCTGTGTCTGGAGTTCTGTGTGTGTGTGTGTGTGTGTTGCTTTCTAAAAAAGATATAAATAACATGTATCTCCCGTAATTGTACATTTACAGGAAAAGGAAATAATCTTATCTTTCAGTTGGAGTCGGTGTAAAGAGATGTTTTCAGAGTCATTTTGGAGTGTTTCTGTTGGTCATTCATCTGCTGCTGTGTTCAAATGATGCAGTAACTACACACACACACACACACACACGAAGATACAGGTTTTTCACTGGATAGCGCCTAGGTGAATTAGTTCCATTAAAAAGTGATAATAAACTAATAAATTATCATTAACTAATTATTCATAATTCTTCCTGACATTTTGAACCATTTTTAGTTTTGCAATTATCTCAAATAGATGTCAGAAAATGAGTCAGAGCATGAAAAGGACCCAATATTCCCAATATTATTCCCAGTAGAGCGCACGGTTACAGAGGGAACTGAACTCAGGAGAGTCGTGAACGATTACAGAGACAACCTCATGCAGGTCTTTACCAAACAACACAGTGGATTATGGGTAATCTGCGATATGCTAGTGTACATATGTTTTTTTGCGGCGCACTGTGCACTGAAAGTTGTCCACTGTTTTTGGACACTACATCAACAAAATGGTAGAACCCTAAAATAGTGCACTATGTAGTGAATAAGTCAGGGACACAGCGGCTGTTGTCGGAGAACATTCCACAGGAAGCTACCTTCTGGAGATTATGCTTCAACAAGTGATTTATCATTAAATAACAACTAAATACTTTTAGAGTAATAACAAATCTGATCCTAATATTTGACTCTTATTCACAAAAAAACACACAATGAAACGATTCAAATACATATTTGCTGTTTTCTCCAGGGGAAGAGGTGAAAGGTCGCAATATACGTCACGTCTCATAAACGGTGTATCATCGAGAGTCGAGTTTACAGCGGGAAATATGACTTTGTCCGGCATTCGGGTGCAAATTACGAGTCGGAAAAATGGTCTTTCCCAGTTTCCAACATCACAATCGCAGCACAAGAGGTAGGACTAGGGACAGGGCTGCAACTAATGATCTTTTTTTAATTTGTTTATTAGTCAACGTTTAAACATTAAACAAAAATATTAAAATAGTCACAAAACATAAAGATTTTATTTATTTTCTGTGATAAAACAATTAAATGTCTCTGCCATTGGTTTACAAAGGTGTCAATCATTTCCATTTAAATTAAACCCACAAAAGACACTGGTCTAAAGCAACACCGGAATCTAAGAAAGAACGCCTCGTCCTTTGAATTCATGAAAACTTTACGTGAAGACTTCCACGGCCTGGCCCTGGGATCCGGGCGCTGCGTGAATTAAAGTGTATTTACTGTGGGGTGGTGAGTGAGTGATTCCGGAGCTTTACCCATGTTTTAGGAGCTCTTCACTGCTGCAGCGCCTCACCTGAGAAAGTGAGTTCAATTAAAAGACTGTAATCATGTTAACAGTGGTGTTAAAGGCGGAGTTTTGAAGGCTTCTGGTGTGAACACTCAGGACAGAGCAGTGTGTTGGGTGTCTCTGGAGGACAGTAGAGTGTATTCCAGAGGGAACAGGGACAGAACCGGTCCAGTCAGGTTCGGGGTCAGCAGGTCACTGAGGGTCCAGCAGAGATCTCCATCTCACTTAAAGGTTTAAAACGTCTTCCCGGTCACTCAGGTCTGATCTCGGAACGGAGTTCTACGAGACAGAGGGGTTATTTCTCCTCGAGTGGGAACTAGTCAAGTGCTCGAAATGTCAGGATTCATCAGGAACGATCGACTGGAGCTGAGAGAGAGAGAGAGAGAGAGAGAGAGAGAAGAGAGAGAGAAAGAGAGAGAGAGAAGAGAGAAAGAGAGAGAGAAGAGAGAAAGAGAGAGAGAGAAGAGAGAGAGAGAGAGAGAAAGAGAGAGATAGAAGAGAGAGAGAAAGAGAGAGAGAGAAGAGAGAGAGAGAAGAGAGCGAGAGAGAGAGAAAGAGAGAGAGAGAAAGAAAGAGAGAGAGAGAGAGAGAGAGAGAGAGAAGAGAGAGAAAGAGAGAGAGAGAGAGAAGAGAGAGAGAGAGAGAGAGAGAGAGAGAGAGAGAGAGAGAGAGGGAGAAACAGAGAGAGAGAGAGATGGAGTGGGAGAAGACATACCCAGTAATACACACAATAATCTAATCTACATAATGGCACACTACTAATAATACACACAATAACACACATTTCACATTAACACAAAACTATACACAATAACACACCCTGTACAAATTATACTCACTACACATTATTACACACACAATAACACATTGTACCCACTACACACACTATAACACACACACACACAACACACAATAACACTCCCTGTACATGTTATACCCGCACTTCACACCATAACACAACAAAACTGCACACACAATAACACACACTGAACACATAATAGAAAACACTATACACACTTCACCCAAGAACACAGACTACACTCATTTATTCACCGATGGTGTGCTGTAGAAGGAAGTGCAGGTGTTGACATTAAATAAAGGTATTATAATCTTACAAGTTAAATACAGACAAATTAGACATGGAGTCGTACACCATCAAACGAATGGCAATTAAAGGTGCAAATGAGGACAAGCACAGAACGACCTGTTACTGCTATTAATAAACAAGAACACTTTTCATAAACAAATCTGTATATTCCACACACTTGACCAAATAACACAAACCACACAGCACACACACTAACACACACTAACACACACCACACACAATAACAGTGTGACTGGATGATTGATTACACTGAAGAGAGAGATGTGAACTGTTTGTTGAAGACTCAGTGGAATCTGACTCACGCTACGAAGGAAAATAAAGCCGTGGTTATGTCTCATTTTATTCTCACGCAGACTCTAACTCTGCGCAACCGGCTCTCCGAGAACAAGAGTGGAGAACACACATTTTTACCCAGCATGCCTCAGGGTAAGTGGCGCTGTGGTCTGGCAGAGTGCTCAGAGCTGTGTTGGTGGCTGAGACGGATGTTGAGAAATGGTGAGAAGCAAAGGACCATTTCTCAGTGAAATGTGGACTCTGTTTACATTGACCCTCAACACCCCCCACCCCCACAACCCCTCCGTGTCATGGCCGACGAAAGCCCACGGGGGAAATGGTATTGTTTTTAGTTCAGATTCTTTTCTGCGCAGTTCAACTCATCAATAATTCAATTATAATCATAACCCAATTACCCAGCGTTCAGAACCCGTCCTAGGAGAAACGAGACTGCTGTTTAGGATTCGGCTCGGGTTTCTGCTCAGGGGTTTGGGCGGAAACGGGAGCTCTTTCCCAACGTGAGCTAAGAAAGAGAAATCAGATACAGATTAGAATTAAACTCATCAGCTTTAAACCACTCTCTGCTTGTTTATTTGTGTAAAGTGCAAAGTGTTACGTTCCGTATTTAATCACACAGTGATGCACTTTAATATTATTTAAAGCTGCAGTAGGTGACTTTCTAGAAACCAGTGTGTACGCCAGAAAAGTCCCACCCCCTACTCCTCTAATGGCCTGAGAGAGTGGAGCACAGTGCCGTCTTCAAACACCATCCACCTACTTCATGTCTCACTCATATGTAAGGCGAGAGATACTTGCTGTTTGGCACAAGAGAGCAAACTAGAGAAAGACGGAGGTTATTACAGACTTGTCTCTGACACAGCCTTCTTCCAAACCTTTAGCCATTGTGATGCTGTGGTTCACCTGCACTGCCTCCTACTGTTTACGCCTGTATTGCACTTTGCGTTTATTTTCTGACAACCTACGCATTAAAAGAAGGCAGCCATGACGACATGATGATGAAAAGTATATTTCTACCCTAAGAAACACCCAGCAGCTACAGCCATGTTCACCCTCTGAATTCATCCAGACTCTTTTCATTGGAAGCCTTCTCCCGCCGTCCTTTTCTCATTCAGTGTGTTTCTTCAGGCGAGAGTCTCTGTGGATGAGTGCAGTGTGTGTGTGTGTGTCTGGGGCCTGGGGTGATCAGAGCAGCTCTGTAAGCCATTCTGTCATTTTACTGGGTCTGAGTGAACAGATTTTGAGAAAACAAGTTCACCTTCCTCTTGTGTTAGGGTCCTGAGCGACATGTTTTAGGTTTTAAACGCAGACAAGGACTCGATAAATTTGTCAGGGACAATATATTTCACTAAATTATAAAATGCTGGTAAAATCTCTGTTGTTGGGGTCAGTCTCGACCGTGGTGTAATTTTAAATCAGAAACAAAAACAAGTGCCAAATCTGGATTCATAAACACACTCTACACCAACAGCCTACAGCTGGCTCCTCCTACAACCACTCGAGCTTCAGTTTGAGGCTTCTATCTTTGTCTGTTTCACAAAACAAGGAAAGACAGACATGTCCAGACACGTAAGGCCCAGACAGTTTAGAGTTGGAGTTTTATATCGTGTACATCTCCAGTTTACAGTCTGCAACAATGAACAATTACAACCAATCCTTTCATGGATAAAGAAGAATAACGAGGCCAACAAGAGGTCAGACACAAATTGGTTGATAATTAATAGTTTTTAGGGGGGTCTTATGGCTGATTTAAGACACGGGTCAAAACCGACCCATTTACATAAGAGATGGTAACAGAAAGGTAACACCGGAGGAAGGTTAAGTGCTTTATTGAATTATTTTTTTATACCAAACATATATGTCACACACACATAATCTACATAATCATAACCTCTAATGAGAATCAGGAGAAACAGAAAAGGAAGACATTATCACATGCTGTGAGTCATAGCGAGAGTTCGAGAGTGTCAGAGAGTTAGTGAGGTTTAGAGAGAGTTAGCGAGAGGTGTAGAGTGTTAGCGAGTGTTATCCATGTGATGGAACTCATTGATGCAGGATGAAGTGGTGTGGAATTCCATTGGAAGATTATTCACAGTGAGCCGCTGTGGAAACAAGAAGGAATTAAATCAAACTGGACTTTTTAACACGTCTCCTATTTTCTCTCATTGATCTCCAGTCAAACCACCACACAGAGAGAGAGAGAGAGAGAGAGAGAGAGAGAGAGGAAAATGAAAGGGAATGGAAAGTAAAGAGAGACCAAGAATACAGGGAGAAAAAAGAGAGATGTGGAAAGAGTGAAAATGGAGACTAAAAGCAAATATAGGAGAAAATGGGAGAAAGGGTGATAGAGAAAAGGAAGACAGTGGGAGGTAAATAGAGAGATGCAGAACTGAATAAAGAATGACAAAGGGAAATAAAGGAAGAGAAAGAATAGGGAGCAATGGGAGGTAAATAGAAAGAAGGAAACTGAAAGAAAGAAAAAATGGAGTAAAGGGGGACAAAGAAGAGAAAATGAGAGGGAGAGTGATAGATGACAGATAGGAAGCAGAAAGAGGGAATGACAGGAGAGAGAGAGAGAGAGAGAGAGAGACATGGGGTTGCTTAGTGGACCTGGCATTTGGTCTTGTTTGTTGGAGTGAGCTGTCAGAGACAGAGATGTCCCCAGGGTGGACCTCTCTCTCTCTCTCTCTCTCTCTCTCTTCTTTCTCTCCCTCCCTCCCTGTCCGGCTGAACTGACTTCTTTGGTGGTTTGCTCAATACGTTTGCTGTGGACCATCTACACCACGGTGTCAATGAAAGGGTGAAGATTTCAAGGCCCTCTTCACACAGATCTGGATATTTTTAAAAACTATCTGGGTTCAGGCCTCGCATTCACATGAAGAGGCCATTTTGTGTCACCAAAAAACATCAGGGCTTTCAAACATCTGAAGGGTTTCTGATAAAGTGGCCAGTGAGTGTCAGTAGAGAGGGGGGATGTTTCTAATAAAGTGGCCAGTCAGTGTCAGTAGAGGGGGGGTGTTTCTGATAAAGTGGCCAGTCAGTGTCAGTAGAGGGGGAGTGTTTCTAATAAAGTGGCCAGTGAGTGTCAGTAGAGGGGGGGGTGTTTCTAATAAAGTGTCCAGTGAGTGTCAGTAGAGGGGGGTGTTTCTGATAAAGTGTCCAGTGAGTGTCAGTAGAAGGGGGGTGTTTCTGATAAAGTGTTCAGTGAGTGTCAGTAGAAGGGGGGTGTTTCTAATAAAGTGTCCAGTGAGTGTCAGTAGAGGGGGGTGTTTCTGATAAAGTGTCCAGTGAGTGTCAGTAGAGGGGGGTGTTTCTGATAAAGTGGCCAGTGAGTGTCAGTAGAGGGGGGTGTTTCTGATAAAGTGTCCAGTGAGTGTCAGTAGAGGGGGGTGTTTCTGATAAAGTGGCCAGTGAGTGTCAGTAGAGGGGGGTGTTTCTGATAAAGTGGCCAGTAAGTGTCAGTAGAGGGGGTGTTTCTGATAAAGTGGCCATCTAATTAGTGGTGAAGGGATTCAGGTGGAGCCCATGAAGTATGGGATGTTTTTTTCCGAGGCGACAGGAACGGAAACCACGGATCCGAATGAGCAGCCAGGCGCTGGAGCTTCAGGTGAGGTCTACCTGTCACCTCTGAGCTGCTGTTCTTTTCTCCCCCTCGACTCCCGGAGCATCTGGCCTTTTCTCCGCGGGGATTCTGGCTGCGCTGCCACGGCCTCTGCCACACTATCAATTTCTATCATATTAACTTTCCCCAAGCAGCACCAGGTGCTCGATTAGGACACAGGCTGAAGGCCAGCAGCGAGCCTCAGCCATTCAATAAATCACTCTCCATTAGGGCCCTGCTGGGCTCCCCTCGCTCCAACACTCTGCTCCACGCCTCACAGCTGATGGAGGAATGCTCTCAATCCACTGCTCACACAGGGAATGACGGGAGGAGAAACTTTCTCTGTAAAGCCAGACTTAACCTCCAGTACCTCCCACCACCCGCAAATCTGTGCCCTTATAGCTTCTGTGTGGAGGACGGATAGAAGTCTAACTGTGCAGCTCAACACACTTAGAGGAGAACACTGAACACGGACGATTTCACACACTCACCCAGTTACACATACACAGCCCAAAATCTCTGAACCGGCTCCATTCAGGAACCCTGGAACCTTGGTGTTCTCCAGAGAACTGGACCCCGTGTTTCCACCAGTTTCGATGGGAACCAAGAATGTCTCCAGCGGGGGGCGCTGTGGGGCTGTGTGTGAATCAGCTCCAGAGCCAGAGATAAAGGGACAGAGTCAGGACAGAGTCATGGTTAATCCACTGTTTACAGCGCGGTCAGATCACAGTGAGATATGAGACACATGTGGAAATGATGCAGAGTTCTGTCTACAGTCCGAGAATTTCACGCTGTGGTTCCAGAGCCTTCTGTTAAGCTCCGGCACAACACAGAACAGAGAGAACAGTGGAGAAGTGTCTCCTAAATGTGATGGAACCTGGAGTAACGCTGAACACAGCCGACACAGAGCATTTCCCTGTTTTTAGTTTCTTGCAGTTTTCTTTCTAAATCAGATACGGGTTACTTCCCCATTTCAGGAGGAGAACCTCCACAGACCCATCTGGTTCTCTGGTTCTCAAGGTTCCTTACTGGTGGAAAAGGGCTAACACTCACACCTGTGGACAGTTTCATGTATTCACCCAGTCATGCTGTCACACTTTCCTGTGGATAATCTCACACAGTCACCCAGGTGACACATTCACACCTGTGGACATTTTCATATATTCACCCAGTCACACATAACACTCTCACCCGTGATTAGTCTCACACTCTCACCCGTGATTAGTCTCACACTCTCACCCAGTCACAGACACACTCACCCATTCACTCACACACTGACACCTGTGGAAAGTTTTAAACATTCACGCAGTCACACATAACACTCTCACCTGTGGATAGTCCCACACCCTCACCCATTCACAGACACACTCACACATTCACTCACACCTGTGGACTGTTGTATACATTCACTCAGTCACACATAACACTCTCACCCATGGATAGTCTCACACACTCACCCATTCACTCACACACTCACACCTGTGGACATTTTCATACATTCACCCAGTCACACTCTCACTCTCACCCGTGATTAGTGTCACACTCTCACAGCCTGGATGAGTTTGTACGACGTTCAGTGGCGTGGCGTCCGTTTCTCAGGTTTAACAGCTCTCCACAGAAACACTCGTGTTTGGAGTTGAAGGCATTACACCTGTCAGAGGCTGCTCTCAGGTAGGCACTGTCTTTAATGAAGCAGACGGACGCCCTGCTGCTTCTCAAAGAGTTTCTCTAAACTCATTAAGGCACGCGGATAAACACAAAGAACCCAGATCACACGCAGCCGGCGAATTAATAAAATAAAACACTCCGCAGCCACAGCCGAGACTTCACACGGATACTTAGTGACTCACGGCAGTTTTACAGCTCCATTTAATAAACCTACAACAAACACGCCTCACACATCTCCCTCTCAGAGGCTTCGGATGGAGTTAAAGGGCCCGTACTCTGGGTTTTTCCTGGAGGTATTTTGTCTTGTATTTATCGCTGTTATCTAACATCCCATTGAAGCAACAGAAGGTAGCATTTTTACCCTAAAATTACGGCCTCAAACTCATTGTGATGCTTCACTGAGCTGTAACACGGAGAACAGAGCCTCTGTCTTGGCTACTCCAGGCTGAGCACTTCAGAAACTGCACTATGTAACCTCTGAAGGAGAGTAGGAAATGCTTTCTGTCTTAGCACACAGAAAACTGACTGGATGGTCTTACTTTACAGGTAGCCTCTTTTCCACCAACGTAGAACCGTGGTTCCTAGACCAGAGAAGAGTGGGTTCTTCAGCTGGAACCGTGGTGGTGTCCGTGGGTAAGTGGAGATGATGACCCAGCCCCACAGCACCCCCTGCTGATGCCGTATCCTTGTTTCCTATCAAAGCTGGTGGAAATGTGGGGGCGCTTCACTGGAGAGCAGCAAGGTTTAAACAATCCTGAATGGAACTGGTTCAATACCAGATTTACTTTAGTGGAAAAGGGCTTATTGTGTGGCGCTGTGGGCTCCGCTCATGTGTCCTTCTAAAGATATAAGAAGTGTTGTAGCCTTCAATCAGAACAGAGATTGTTTACAGACCCTCACCTGTCTGTGTGGAAGTGTTATATCTGCGCTGCTCCTTGTTTGAAGGAAGTCTGTGGACTCCAGGATGTTGTTGGAGTTGTTAAACAGGAGAGTGGTGTAGTTTTGGTGTAAACTCAGGCTCAGAGAAGTTCAGAGAAGGAGAAGGAGAGGGAGAGGGAGAGGGTGGTCAGACGGAGCGCTGCTGAAATGTAAACGTGTGCAGTTTTGCTCTCAGCAGCATTTTTCGAAAGAGTGTCACCCACATTCCTCAGTGTTTAGTCTGGACCCAAGAGTTAAAAAGTGTAGAATAACAGCCCTAAAAAAGAGAGAAAGGAAGAAAAAACCCTCCCAGAGTTGAAATAAAAGTCAGCGGCCCTCTCTCCTGCCTCTCCTTCTCTTTCCATTCTCCCCGAGCCCTGACAGCCGGCCTGTTTTCCTTGGAAAAGTTCCCGCAGGAACAACACTGCGTTTCGCATTCGTCAGGAAACAGCAGCAGCTGAATTCTATTAAAGGAAATCGTGAAGTTTCAAATGAACAATCCTCCGTTGTCGGCTCCAATTACTCGCTCGGGGAGAGAGAGAGAGAGAGAGAGAGAGAGAGAGAGAGAGAGAGAGAGAGAGAGAGAAAGAGAAAGAGAGAGAGAGAGAGAGAGAGAGACAGAAAGAGAGAGAGAGAGAGAGAGAGAACTACAGAGATTTAAGGTGGAACTACAGAGATAGAGAAATTACTGAGGCATTAAAGAGGAACAACGGAGACGGCATTAGTGATTTTTATAATTCCTGGCGTGAGGTTTATAAAGCCTCATGGAGACAGGAAATGTTAATGCAGGTAAATGTAAACTGTAATTCTTGTATAGTCTGGCTTCCTAATGGAGCAGGAAGTGTAGGGGAGACTGTAAACAATAAAAAAATAAAAGTCCCAGACGGCGTAGGGCAGGACAATAAGGCTCTTGATGCCTTTTATGGGCGCAGATGTGGACTCTGGGTGAATACAGCGCTCTGTCACCTCCGTGGTGTTATTACACTCCAGCGCAGGGTTATAAACTCCCCTCTCGGGTATTTGTTTACCCTCCAGTGCCTCAGGTTTATGGGCCAGACTCTCTGACCTCTCTGAGGAGTTTAATTATGGCCCAGGGAAACCCCTCCAGCCTAACTTCACCGAGAAGAGGAATGAAACACAGCTCTGTCAGGGGCCGAGGGAAAGGGAGGTTAAAGGCCCTGTATCAGGGAAAAGGTCTGATGATCAATTCTGATGTGGTGCATTTAAAGCACATTCCTTCCCTTCTTCAAACAGACCCCTGCTTCCACTTTCCAAAGATACATTTCTGTAACCAGGACACTTTATAAACATCGCTTGTTCAGTGCATGGTTATATTGCTGTGTGTAACAGGAGCCCACCAACACACACACTGTGAAACAAGACCCCAGTCAGTTTACTGTGCACTGATGAGTCAAAACGAGCCGTTCTGATTCTGCTCCACTTCTGACGTCAAGTGCAGAGACTTTAGAATGGCCCCGCCCCCTCGTCTGAGTCTGTCCAATCACAGCGCTGGACCCGTGTTTATGTGAGAGCGCAAAGACGAGGTTAAACTCAGCAAAACAGACACAACGAGCGCGGAGAAATAAGAGCACTGAGTAAAAACGGAGAAGAAAGAGAACAGAGTGAAAACGGCTAAAAACCAGAGCTTCTGCTCCTCGCTCCTCACTGCTGTGCGCTCGGGGTCGGGGTGAACAGCGAGCGGCTCGTTATCATTTAAAGGAACAGGTGCTGAAAGCGGGCGTTCTGAACAGGGGCTGTTTACACAGGGGGAGAACACTGCTGTGGGGCTCGTGGGGTTTGGACCAAAGCGGGTCACTGTTTATTACCGTATAAAAGTGTGCTTAGTTCACATCAGTAGATGCGAACACTTAACCAAACTCATATACAACACTTTCGCACACCCCCTTCCCTGGGCCCTGCAGAAGGGTTAATGCTAATGAGACGAGTCTTTGTCTTTGTACATTTGACCTTGAGCTTATTTCTTTTATCTGAGTGTCCTCTGCAGCCCTGTTTTCGGACACAATCTCACAGCACAGAATATTTATGCAAATATATGCAAATGCATGCTAATTGGTCCGGTATGAGGTAAACGAATCTATGCAGACCTAAGAGTGGGGGGTTATGATAATAGTTTATTGTTATAGTGATAAATCCTGCTATCGTAGTAAACAGTATTCTTCTCTGAGCGTGTGGTGGACAGGGTCAGAGCTTGTAGAGCACTACCGCCCCCACACTTCACAAGTGGTAGGGCACAGTTAGTGCTATTTAACTGGATTTAATGCAGAATTAGACGGATTTAGTCAGATTTCCTGTGGATTTAGGGATTGATGCTTGTATGAAAACATACATATATTATCTTTAACCCATGCTCTGGTAAAAAAGTACAGTGGCCAAAAATGTGTAGACAGCATTTAATCGGAGAAGAACGGAATAAATCAGGAGCTTGATTTTTTATTTTTTTATTTTATTTTATCTTTTTTCACGGTAACAGTCTCTTCTCCTGTGACAGGGATTTACACTAGATGCTGGAACATTGCTGTGAAGATATGATGGCATTCATCCACACTGAGCATCCATATTTTAATTCTAACAGTTTGTTGAATGTTAATGTTTGGTGTTTAGTGGAAACAGTGTCTCTGTGAGTGCCATCAAATCCTCACAGCAGTAATGTTTGGAGGTCAGGGCGACCCTCAGGTTGATTCCTCTGCCCTCAGTCACCTCTCTGCAGCAGGAAGCTTCTCAGAAATAAAATAAATAAATAAAATAATAAATAAAAAACAAAAATACAGCTACAGTGACAGGTTCAGTCAGGCGTGGCCCTTCAACAACGGCTTTATCCTCAGAAACCTGCAGCGGAACACGCACACACACACACACACACACACACACACACAACAAAGCAGGAGGAAAGAGAAACACTTTCACTACCTAAACTCTCAGAGAAGGTTCACCGACTGCCCGCTGTGGTCACAGAAAAGCAAGAAATTAAATGGGATGCTCTGGAGTAGCTGCACATGAGCTCACCACAGTCCAAACAGTCCAAACACTGCGGGATAAGCAGCAAAGCGATAGCAGGGCACTGAAGTTGAAAAGATATATATTATACATATTAACAATACAAATATACTAATGATTTTTTTTTTTTTTAAATCAACATCCCCGAAGAATATTCATTCATTCATTGTCTGTAACCCTTCTACAGTTCAGGGCAGCGGTGGGTCCGGAGCCTACCCAGAGGTGTAGAAGGTGAGAACACACCCTGGAGGGGGCACCAGTCCTTCACAGGGCGACACACACTCACACATTCACTCACACACACTCACACCTACGGACACTTTTGAGTCTCCAATCCACCTACCAACGTGTGTTTTTGGAGTATGAGAGGAAACCGAAGCACCCAGAGGAAACCCACACAGACACAGGGAGAACACACCACACTCCTCACAGACAGGCTCCAGCTCCTAGTAGAGGACCCACCCACAGCAGCTCTCCTTCTACTGGGCCTACGGTAAGCATACACACCTTCTGCATAATCACACACATGTTTTTAATGTTTTAATGCTCGGTGTTGGTGATGTAAGGTGCTGAAAGTGTCTGAGTGGAGAGTTACTTAATTTCATCACTCACTTTCTTATGATTAATGTTTTATTTTATTAATATTAAGTCCTGTAATATTCCTGGAATGCTCTCAGTGTAAAATGTACAGAGCGTTAGCGCTGCTAGCGGTGATGAGGCTACATACTCAGCGCTAATTAAACATTCAGCACGAGCTGCTGCGCATATCAGATTGAAACAAGGGGCTTTTTTATAAGCGCTGTGCTACTGCTAAAGCTATAATGCTAATTTAAAACTCCTCCTGCCTTTTAAGAGCCTCAAGGACACGCCAAGACGCTCCGAGCGCAATTAAGATGAGCCATTAAAACATGAAGGCCACTGACTAGCGCACAGGCAAAGGTTTATGATTTATTTATTATATTTTGCTTGATAAAATAAGGCTTAAAAAAAAGAAAGGATCTGTCATTGTCCCAATTAACCGACCGTTATTTACAGAATGAGTTACTCCCAGGATACGCTGGAACATAGCTGAGAGGATCTGATGGAGGTCAGCCTCTTAATCATCAGTAAGGGTCATGGGCTGGTGTTGGGGATTAGTTCTGGATCAAACTCACCACTCCAACTCACACCAGAGAAACTCCATCACTCCAGAGAACACAGTTCCACTGTTCCACACACCAGAGGAACCCCATCACTCCAGAGAACACAGTTCCACTGTTCCACACACCAGAGGAACCCCATGACTCCAGAGAACACAGTTCCACTGTTCCACACACCAGAGGAACCCCATCACTCCAGAGAACACAGTTCCACTGTTCCACACACCAGAGGAACCCCATCGCTCCAGAGAACACAGTTCCACTGTTCCACACACCAGAGGAACTCAATCACTTTTGGTCGGTGGACTGTTCTCAGTCCAGACACTGAGGAGTTTAAAAACTCCAGCAGCACTGCTGTGTCTGATCCACTCTACACCAGCACAACACACACTAACACACCACCACCACGTCAGTGTCACTGCAGCGCTGAGAATGATCCACCACCACATCACACCTGCTCTGTGGGGGTCCTGAGGGGAGAAGAACACGGGGAAAGGTGTCTAATAAAGTTATATATAAAACTTAGCCAGTGTTTTTAGCTCTTATACACTAACCATTTATTTTCTACAGTAAAATAAGTTTTTTGAAGGTGTTTCATGGGAGTGAAGATGTAAGATATCAGCCTGTGAAACCCGTGAAAACGATTCCCGGCCCCCGCTCCGCTCTGGAATGAGGAAGATGATGAATAACGTTATCAGTGATTAAAGGTAAAAATGACTTTAGTTGAAGAGGTGACGCCTAAAAAAAGCCATTCAGCTCCTAATTTCCTGTCTGTGGTGAATTAATAATATTTTTTTTCTCCTCAGGTGCCATTCAGCGAGAGCTTGGATGAGCTCCATCTCCGGGTGCTAAAATTAATTGGACGTCTACCTAAAAAAGTAAATAAGACATACCTTCATCCTAATGAGCGCGGAGAGATGGGAGACGGGATGATGGATTAATTGAAAATCAATCAGAGGGCTGATGAAAGCCTTTTTTATTATCCATAACAAGCCCAGGAACAGCATCAGTAATGGAGGGATCAGATGTCGAGAGACGCCTGGTCTCCGCTCGTCCGCTGGGTCACAGAGGAATGGCTCTACTGAGCATGCTCAGATACAACTGTAAAAATAAACGGCCTTTTATTGTCTATATACAACATATAGACATTGAATGCATTCATACTAGTGCACTATGGGTAGTGAACACACACACACAACACAAGTGCACAGGGGGCAGTGGACACACATAAACACACATGCATAAGGGCAGCGAACATAGACACTCACACTATTGCACTGGGGCAGTGGACACACACATACAGAGCCTGGCCGTGGATGAAATAAATATTAATTTGAGTGGACCATTGACAATTTGTGCACACATTTTAATTAATTTAATTGAATTAATTAGTAATTAGTAAGTATTTGAGATTTTACGTATTCTTCTTTCTTTATTTATATAGCACGGGTTAAAGACCTTAAAATACCTTCCGCAGGGAGGCTGACGCACAGATAGGAGCCTAACCAACATTCACAGGAATTATGTAAAACATTTATGGCTCCTAAATTATAAACAGGATAGTTATGGGAAATGTCATGGGCTCTGAACTTTGACCCAGTGCAAATAATTATTATTTATTTGGAGGGTTAAATGACCAGGGCTCTGCGCTTCCAGTGATAAAGTCCAATATAAACTTCAGCGTTGACTCAACACTCAAACATGTTCCTCTACACTCTGTAGCACACAATATAGTGGTGCAGTAGAGTTACTTTTATAAATGTTTAAAGTGCACTATGTAGGGGGTACAGCACTGTTTGGGACAGAGCAGAGTTCACACAAGGTTCCAGGAATGTAACTAATACAAAGCCAGCACGTTTTTTCCCACGTGGTACACTTCTCGAATATTTATCATTTGTTCAACATTGATATTCATCCCAGTCCACGCCATGTCTCTGGCTGTGAATGTGCTGCTGTCTGCGTCTCTGTGTGAGGAGAGGAGTTCGTGTTTCTGTATTTCTTTGGGTTCTGCATAAACAATGGCTGTCCGACTTCTGACCGATCACAGTCTGTGGTCTGCGTCAACCCCACGCAGGATTACATTTCTGGAGATGTGTGCATCAGTGCTGTAGAGTTCACGTCTACGTGTTTCAAACGACACGGGGTCGACAGACAATTATAAGTTGGGCTTAAGCCGAAAAGATGATGATGATGGATATCGTTTACTTCAACACTTCCCTAAACTCCCCTCGTGACTCATGTACACAGTACGATAAACACCTTGACTGCAGTCATTAGTAACAGGGCACACAAATTACATGCCACTATTTTAAGGAGTTGTGGCAAAAGGCAGCTGCTACATCCCCAGCGAACGGACTGGTTGTTTCACTAATTACTAACTTGTTCGCTCTCGTTAATTAAAATGTGTGCACCAATTGTAAATTGTTCGCTCAAAATGATATTTATTTGTATCCACGTCCCCTCCCAGGCACCGTAAACACACACTTTTAACATGTATATAATTTTCTTATGATGTAGTTGTGTAGTGTGTGGTGCACAGCTCTCACTGGAGAATATGACTCTACTGTAAACTGTTCTCATGTTAAAAAAAACAAAAAAAAACAAAAAACAAACAGTTTGTGACGTCCTGCGGTCAGTTCTAAGTTTAAAGAGTCACTGAACTCTCTGCAAACCCTTCTACATATTGTTTCTTATAAACTGGCAGCTCTGCTTCTCAGTGCATTAGATACTGAAGCATGGGCCAGGTGTTTCCTGCACGAAATCTTGGTCCAAAATCTCATCACGCTCTCTGAGAGCACAGAAGACGGTCTGTTTTTCAGATGTGGTCATTACTGCACCTCAGAGCTGACCTCACTGAGGGGGCGCTATTACACGCTGAGAAAAACAGGGTGCGTTTATGTACTTAAGACAGTAATAAGCATTTACTAAATAGTGTGGTGATGTAATTAATCATTAAGTGATCATAAGAAACAAGCATTGAGTAGCATTCTTTTTGGATGTAGTCCAGTTAAATCAAGTGAATGCAGTAATCGCACCTAGATGCAGACCACAACAACTGTACAACCTCGAGAGGAAGCCAGGGGGCGCTGTGTGTGTCGGACACAGCAGAGCAGTGAAACAGAACTGAGGGAAGTTTAGCCTCTAATTGGAGACACAGAGCAGAAACAGACAAACATGCACTCATCCAGAACACACATCCAGTTCCCACTCCCAGTCAGGTTCGACCAATCAGCAGTGAGAACATTCTCGTGTGGTTGTTGTGGTTTTGGTGCTTGAATGTTTCGCTGTGTGAAATCAAACCGAACCAAGGAGAAAGAGCTTTAAATTTATGAATTTCTAATCACCCTTAGTTCCTTAAATTCAGAAACATCTTTGTACCATTATTTTTATTGTACATTTATATTTATTGATTAGATATTTCCCCTTCAGCTGCGGACTGTGTTCTTGTTTCTCTGTTTGAAACTGGTCTGTTATGATACCCAGCTTCCTTCTGGAAATAATGCATGTAACCGGACTTTAAGACCCCGGCTGGACCTTTAAAGGAGCACTGACATTGTCCACTGTCAGTAATAAAAGCCCAGTACAGCTACAGTGTTGTGCTGTAAAGGTCCAGACAGTGTAAATGTCCCTTTAAAGGTCCAGTAGGGGTCTTAAAGTCCACTTATGTTTCTTGAAGGAGCGTCCAGAAGAAAATGTGAACACCTGTAGAGTTATGTGACAGGAAAACAATACAAATCTGGAATTCACGTGAGATTCATGAAGTCAGTTCAAATAATTACACACATTTAATAAAGGACCCTTCTAGAACCATCATTTATACGTGTGTGTCGTTAAAATGATTTGTACAGGAACCCAGTCTAATGTGTTTGCAAAGCCCCAGTGTCTGTAAATAAATGAAAAAACAAAGTGGTTCGGTGCGGTATGCTAGGCTTCCTCTCTCTCGCTCACAGCAGAGGCATTTGAAGTTGTTTTAGACGACGGGCTGAACTCCAAATGCTGAAAATCATGAACCGAGATGAGGATGTTGCTCTATTCCTGCTCCATAGGGGATTAATATTGATTTATTTTTGCTGTTTAGAATCACTTAAGGTGGAAATGTCTCCAAACTTGGGAGACGGCTAACTGCATTAGCGACAGTGCTACAAAACTAAACACCTCGAGCTACACATTCTGTGGGAATGCAAAGAGTGAATAAACACTTACAGACAATTTACACTGCAGCCACATACAAAACAGCAGTGTTTTTTTTTTTTTTTTCCGCAAATACACCGTTCCACTTTAAAAGACTCCCCACAATCACAGACATTCACTTTAGGGGAAAAACACGCAGCACTGAACGAGAGAAACCCCAGTGATGCCACTGCATGTCGAGCTCGTGTTTGTCATGTGGTCTGTTTATGTTGGGCATGCTACTGATTGGCTGCAGAAAGAGAGAAGATCATTCTGTGTGAAAGTGTTGTGATCTTGCATCACTTACACATGACTAGTGAAGGTAGTGTAAGAGTCTGCTGTGCAGCCGGAACTAGTATTAAACTCACTCCTCTCACCGTAAGGTTTAAGACAGACTTTACACTGCAGCTTACAATCAGACTTACATTCAACTGCTGCAGGATTTTCATTTTCTGACAGAATACTGTCTCACCCAGGACCTCTAAAAGCCAAACAGAGAATCTGAGACATCCGCAGCCTCAGCTCTGAAAGACGCCTCCGTGCAGGGATCAGAGGCGTCCGATTCAGAGCGTCTAACCTACACACGGAGCTGAACAATGCCTTCATTATGTAGGACGCCCAGCGATCATGAATATATGCATTCCTCTGACAGACGAGCATTAAATAAACATAGACCCTAATCTTCCCCGCACGCCGTTTAACGCCGATGTTGCGTAAGTGCCTCCTTTGATCAGGTTGAGCTAAACACACGCTCTGTTTTGGTGGAGGATGTGATCTGTGTCTTCTCCAGTGATGAGATCAGAATATTCCAGCTTCAGAGAACACTTCCCAAGACAGAGCCTGCTGGACATGGGGGTTATTCTTCTCTTGAAATCATATTCTCACAGAGTTAAAAAGAAACTTCCTTTGTGTGTGTGTGTGTGTGTGTGTGTGTTATATAGTAGAAAGTTTATCTGGTCACAGTGCTACATTCATCTTTCCTGGGGCGGAGTGTTCCACACAGCAGATTTAAAAAATAACTTAAAGGCAATGTAGACTGTGGGGAACTGCTTTTGTTTACCTTCAGAAGCTACACTACTTTTAAGGTGGAGCGGTGTG
The DNA here is from genome assembly GCF_029633855.1 of Hoplias malabaricus. NCBI lineage: Eukaryota > Metazoa > Chordata > Actinopteri > Characiformes > Erythrinidae > Hoplias > Hoplias malabaricus. The sequence goes on from NC_089819.1 coordinate 56,152,821, forward strand.
TGTGAGTAAGAAGCGACTGTATCTTTTAAGGTGGAGCGGTGTGTGTGAGTAAGAAGCGACTGTATCTTTTAAGGTGGAGAGGTGTGTGTGAGTAAGAAGCGACTGTATCTTTTAAGGTGGAGTGGTGTGTGTGAGTAAGAACCGACAGTATCTTTTAAGGTGGAGTGGTGTGTGAGAGTAAGAAGAGACTGTATCTTTTAAGGTGGAGTGGTGTGTGTGAGTAAGAAGCGACTGTATCTTTTAAGGTGGAGCGGTGTGTGTGAGTAAGAAGCGACTGTATCTTGTTGGTGTCTGAAGTGTAAATTGTCTGTAAGTGTTTATTCACTGTTTGAATTCCCACAGAAACTCATGTGTAACTCGAGCTGTTTAGTTTTGTAGCACTTTCTCTCTGTGTTTACTTTCATGCAGTTAGCGCTCTCCTGAATTTAGAGTCAGTTCCACCTTAAGTAATGTAACTGTAACAGCAGAAATAAGTCAGTGTTACCCCCCTATGGAGCAGGAATAGAGCAACATCCTCATCTCTTCCTCAGAGACTGACTGGTTACACAGATTTTGAACTTCCTGTGGCCATTCAAAATGTCAGATTTGATCAGGATTCCTAAATTCAAGCATGACCGCTGCTTCTTTAATGTTCATGATCATTATATTATAATAGTGTTCCTGTGTGTCCTGTGGTGCAGGTGTAATAACTGTAACCATTTCACTCCTGAGAAAAACTATGTCAAGAAAAACAAGCATCTTTAGAGCACCCTAACCATAGACACATTTACCACTCCGCTCAGAGAGGAAGAAATCAATAGAAGAGTAAAAGAGGTAAACCTCTAGAGTGAGACAGAACTCATCAGAGACAGAGGGAATAGAGGGAAGAGAGAGTGTAACTGGGAGAGACACAAGACAGAAGTGAGTTTTTGCATCCACCAATTTTCTAAAAATTTGAAAATGCGCAAAAAACTCAGAGTAAAATAAGACAAAAATAGTAATGTTTTGTTTTTTCTTTTTTTTTTTTTAATGAGGTGAAATTTTTTAAAAAGAAAAACCCACCTCAAATCTCTCCATCTGACATTTGATGCCGCCCTAATCACGGCCCTTAATCTAAAGACTGTTTGCAGATTTGTTGTGGATGGAAACACTTATATCACATTTTTTTGCTGCTGAAACCTCTTTTCTGTGCATAAAATATGCAAAAATATTGATTGGAAACCTGGCGAGAGAAAGAGAGAGAGAGAGAGAGAGAGAGAGAGAGAGAGAGAGAGAGAGAGTTATTATTTGATGGTTGAGGCTAGTCTATAATCACCGGGGTAAACAATCCATTTGAGGGGCTCCACTCAGAGTTGATGAGATGATTGTCCCTCTCATCTCACTCTGATCAACCCCAGAAGAGTCCCCCCCAAGAACGCCCCCCACCCCAAACCAACCAACACCCTCATATCTCCCCTCCCTATAGGCCAACCCTCCCCCAACACACACACACATGCATCAGTGTCATTATCACAGGACTAAGAAACTTTCAGAAGTTTACTACCCAATATTGGGCCAAGAAAGGACGACCAGTTAAGTGCCCACAGGGTCATGGGTGCCCAAGGCTGATTGGTCACTGGCCCTATGTGTGTTCTGACCTGGTTCTATCAGAGCAGTGTTAACTCTTTCAGCAGTATCTCTTCTTTGAGAACCAAACAGACTCTCCTTCACTCCCTCTACAATCAGTGAGACTCATCCTTCCTCTGTTCACATTGGGTCAGTACACCCAGTCTCCAGAACACCCCACAAACCTGAGTTCTGGAGACTGACTAGGAGCTATAGAGAGTGCATGTGTGGATATCTGTATTTATGCAGAAATGTCTGCACTTATCCAAGTCTGAGAAGACCTACGGAAAATATTCTTTGGAAACTATAATGTACAGAATATTACACAATGATATGACAGTAATATAGATATGACAGTGCAGTACTGTACTGTGTAACCAAGCATTGTTAAAAAGGAGTAATAATATAGTGAGGAACATGTTGATATTTTATGTTTAAAATGAGAGGTGTCCATCATGGTTAATGTTGGCTGTTTGCACATCTCTTTCTTGTGAAGTGGAGGAACCAAATCAGATGGTTATAGATGATATGAGGATGGACTCTATAAACACTGTGTTGAATGGCATCAGCAGATTCTGCAGCAAGTTGAGTTTCTTCAGCTGTCTGAGGAAGAATAACGTTTGCTGTGCTTTTTAGAATGGTGTCCTTCTCCCACATGGTTGTGTACAGGAACTTATGTGACTCCACTGTGCACAGCCCAGATCCTGAAGTCTACAGTGTCTGACGTCTACCACAATCTCTAGTTTTTTATAGATTTAGCAGCATATTGTTGCTGCTGCACCAGGAGATCAGCTGCTTGAATTCCTTGCAGCAGGCAGATTCAGCTCTTGGCGATAAGGCCCACCATTGTGGTTTCATCAGCAAATTTCAGGATCTTTGCTGCGGGATCCTCTGAGACACAGTTGTTTGTGTAGAGCCTAAAAGACTGAAAAGAAGGGGTGAGAGCACACAAACCTGTTGTACTCCAGTACTGAGAGTCCAGAGATTTTACATGTTTAACCCTAGCTGCACCTGCTGCCACCTGTTTTTCAGGAAACCCACTCTTCTCAGGTAGATCAAAACAGGCACAGACAATTGGGGTAGTTTTAATCATTTTTCTCTGCCTCAGTTTCCACTTTTTCAACCACCATCAGCTCCACCTACTCTTAGTATCCACCTGCTCATACTCTTCCTCCAACTTTTCAATCTTCTATTGTCCTAATTTTACCTCTTTTCTATTATTCCTCTTCATTTTCCTATTCCTCCTAGTGTTATACCTTCTCTCTTTACACTGCCTCCACTTTTCAGTTTTGTTTCCAACAACTTCCACATCCTCCTCTTCCTCCTTTTCACGTATTCCTTCTCTTCTCCTCCACGTTTCACTTTCCTCTTCCTTACTTTTCTCTTTTCCCTATGTTTATTCCTCTTCTTTTTCCATCTCCTCCTCTATAGCATCATCTCCCTTCTTCTCTTACTCCTAGTTCTGCCTGATATATTTTCACTTTCTCTTTTTACCTCATTTTGTTTCCTAAATTCCCATCTTGTCCTCTTCCATCACTTCCTATTCCTCTTTATTTCCAATCATCTCCTCTTCCTCTTTTTCTCCTGCCTCCTCCTACTTTTATTTTGCTGTCCTCCAGTTTTTCCATTGTCTCCGCCTCTTTTCTTCTGAGAGGTGTTTGCTGTGGTTCCTGTTGTTATAGAAGTGAGGGTTTTCTGAGGCGTGAGATGGTGTGTTTTGAGTTTAGATGGAGTCTCAGTGTGAAGACTCATTGCCCTCTGCTGAGAACCTGAAGGACTAGAACAAACGAACACATGCAAAGCTAATAATCTAATAACCATCTCATTAATCAGTGCTCACCATCACTTCCTCTTGCAGACACAGCGTGAGCGTGAGGAAAGCACTGTGATTTTACAGGATTCAGACGAGCCCCTCGCCACAGGCCAGAGTCAACTCGGCGGGACAGTTTTACAGCCTTTATCCTCCTAAAGCTTTAGCGTCGATTGTGTCTGTGTTTTGTTCTTAAAGACAGAACATCAGAAACAGTGCAGTTGTAAAAATGGTAATGGAATAAAAAGCGATTGATTTTAGAGAATGAACTCACACAAATATGGGAATACTAGTGGATTTCAAATAAAAGTACACAATAAAATGCAAGAAAAATGTAAGATATTGGCCCTTTAATGCCCTGACTGCAGCTAATCTGGAGAAAATCAATGTTGGTGGCAGAGGAAGACTACAGCACATGCAGCTGTTACGATCTTTTTACTATGACACTGAACCACTCCAGCACCTGGTTAAGGGTCACTGCGTTTTATCTGAGTGTCCAGAGGGACTGAGGGACACTGCAGAAATAATGAGCTTCGCCCCTGAACGACGGAGTGTCTGGATTTTTAACTCCGGAGTGCTCAGTTAAAAAGTACTTCATAAAACCTGATTCTCAACTGACTGCGGGATTAATGTTTTGGGAGGATCATTCATCCCTCCAGGGAACAGAGTTCCACTGTTCCACAGCCCAGTGCTAACAAAAGTAAAAGAGTTTTACACTTCTAGCCAATAGTTGGCATTGAGGACGGTGATCTTAGGCTCATGTGCAGAGGCAAAGAGTTTTAACACTCTGTGGGAAGACACAAATGTAGGCGCCTAGAAACATAGGTGCCTACATATATGTAGAACTGGGGACCATAAGACCCTTGCAACATAGTTCTCTAGGAGCAGAGGGCCCTGGGAGGACACAGATATTGGACACTAGGGACATAAGACATGTAGACCCTAGGGAAAGTGTACCCTAGGAGAGTATATTAGCGCATTGTAGACTTGGGAGAGACAGGACTACGTCACAATAGCGTCGACCCCAACAAAAGTGCTATAAAAAACATCTTATTTCAGCTGTTTATTAAGCCATTTGAAACCTTATAAACCTACGAGAATTGGGTGAAAGTCCCCTTTACCAATAGGAACGCATGGTGTCCTGTGGATGCTGCTGTAATCCAGCTGTGTTCAGTTGGATTTCTTTTTGTGTCACAGGAAAAAAAAAAAAAGAGATAATAGCTGCTTTTGTTGCGGAGCGTACGGTGTGTTGATGATGTACATAATGAGGCCGCACCTCGAGAACAGCGTTCTTCTCTTGGAGATCTCCCTAACCCAGAAACGTCAGCGTGGTGCGGCTCAGATGAATGTGTTTTGCCGGAGAGACGCTGAGCTGTCAATATGAGCAGAGGACCGAGCTGAGTGACAGCTCTTGGTGGATTTGCAGATACACGATTTTTGGGCTCGGATTAGCATCGGCTCCTTCCCTCTCACTCTTCTGTGGGTAATTATCTCCTTCACTCGGCTCAGGAGCACCAGCAACAGCTCAGACAGAGGTGCTAGCATGCTAACAGGACTCCCTCTCCAATCACAAAACACTCTACAGGCGAGACAACCACTGAAAAAGAGCTCCTTACACTCTTTGCACTTCCATTTGAATATTTCTGTGGTTCATCCTTAAAATGTCAGTAGTTTGTTCTTAATTTATCTGTAGTTGCTCCTTAAGATCTGTGTAGTTCCACCTTAATATCTCTGCATTCCCTACTTAAGATCAAATCAGTCCTGCCTTAACATCTCTGTAGTTCCTTATTAATGTGGAAAGCAACAAAACACCTCCTTTGCATCACACCCTGTGAAGAGGATAAGGGACTAATTGTTAAAGCTGGGGAGCAGCAGAATGCATGAGTACAGCTCAATCCAGATGTGACTGGAGTACATAGTGCAGTCGATGGATGTTCGAGCTCTCCACCTCTGGATTTTAGGTCATGAAATCCCAGGAAGCTTCCGGAAAAAAACTCCCATTAAATGTGGATGATTAGGAGGGCGCTCTGAGAAGGGAAGCGTGACCTTGAACACGTTAAACCAAGCGGCGCTAAAATTAGACGCATGGCGTCCTGCAGCTTCCAGAAGCAGATATTAGTTGAACTACATTTCCCATGAGCACCCACTGCTCTACATCAACTTCAGGTGTCCAGACGTAACCAGGCAGTTTAACCAGGGCAGCATTGTTAATGACTGGGTGAGTGAGTGAGAACTGTCCACAGGTGTGTGTGAGTAACAGGGTGAGTTTGTAAAACTTTCCACAGGTGTGTGTGTGTGTGTGTGTGTGTGTGTGTGTGTGTGTGTGTGTGTGTGTGAAAAGGTGAGTGTGTGAAACTGTCCAAATGTGTGAGTGTGTGAGTAAAGGGATGAGTGAGTGACAGGGTGAGTCTGTGAAACTATCCACAGGTGTAAGTGACTGGATGAGTGTGTGAGTGACAGGGTGAGTTTGTGGAAATATCCACAGGTGTGAGTGACTGGGTGAGTGTGTGAGTGACTGGGTGAGTGACAGGGTGAGTGTGTGAGTGACTGTGTGAGTGACTGGGTGAGTGTGTGAGTGACTGTGTGAGTGACTGGGTGAGTGTGTGAGTGACTGTGTGAGTGACTGGGTGAGTCTGTGAAACTATCCACAGGTCTGAGTGACTATGTGAAACTCAACAGGTGTGAGTGACTGAGTGACTGTGTGATTGTGTGAGTGACTGAGTGACTGTGTGAGTGACTGGGTGAGTGTGTGAGTGATTGGGTGAGTGTGTGAGTGACTGAGTGACTGTGTGAGTGACTGGGTGAGTGTGTGAGTGATTGGGTGAGTGTGTGTGTGACTGAATGAGTGTGTGAGTGACAGGGTGAGTTTGTGGAAATATCCACAGGTGTGAGTGACTGGGTGAGTGTGTGAGTGACTGGGTGAGTGAGAGGGTGAGTGTGTGAGTGACTGTGTGAGTGACTGGGTGAGTGTGTGAGTGACTGGGTGAGTCTGTGAAACTATCCACAGGTCTGAGTGACTATGTGAAACTCAACAGGTGTGAGTGACTGAGTGACTGTGTGAGTGTGTGAGTGATTGGGTGAGTGTGAGAGTGACTGAGTGACTGTGTGAGTGACTGGGTGAATGTGTGAGTGATTGGGTGAGTTTGTGAAACTATCCACAGCTGTAAGTAACTGGGTGAGTGAGTAAAATTGTTACACACCTGTTTGTTGTTTGTGCAAACCAGCTTTACACTGTTCTGGGAGGGCCCCACTCTAGATGAGAACACTGCTGTGAGGATCTGATGGCATTCGATCGTCAGAGACATTGGTGCTGGGGTTGAATGTTTAGATCTGTGTAGGAAATTATTGTTTGAAGCTCCATAACCTTAGAGAAGACAGTTCTGGCAGTAGAGGAGGCTCCTGAGCTCCCCCTACATTTGAGGACTGCAATTCTCTTTTACAGGGGGTGTGGTACCCTACTCTCCTCCAAAAGGTACATGGTGCAGTTTCTGCAGCAGTGCTGAGCCCGGAGAAGCAATGACAGAAGCTCTTTTCTCCTTACTACAGCTCAGTGGAGCATCACAATGATTTTGAAGCTCTAATTTGAAGGTAAAAATTTGACCTAATGTTGCTTTAATCCCCTGTGGCCCACGTTTGGCATTTGAGACATGCATCATGTGCAGCTGCTTCCGCTGATGATGCTCTTCCCGTTTGTGGACGCTCGCGGATGTTTGCTTGCGAGAGTTTCTTTAGGATTAATTAACACCTTCCCGCTTCATTTCCCGCTCAGACGATAGCGGCTCACGCAGCGAGGCGTGACGCGAGTAATGATGTTGTTTGTGATGAACCTCCGCATCGAGGCTATCGTTTATTAGAACGTGTCCAGCAGGAAAGAACCGTCCAGAACCACGAGGTTGGGTTTCAATAATTCATAACACACACCTTCATTATCTGTGTAATGAAGCCCTTCCACAGATGATGAGATGTTTAGAAGTCGTCTCTTCTGAGATTCTCCAAACAAGGAGAGGATGTGCACTCTTCAAAAACAAGGTGCAGAGAGAGGTCTGAGAAGAAAAGGCATGGGAGAACCCTGAAGAACCTTTCAAGGGATTATCTTTATTCCTCGGTTCCTTGAACTCCATCATCCAGTTTTTGTTTTGCCCTGTTTCCGTTTTCTGTGTCACAAACTCAAGAACCAGCCAATGAGAGGAGCCCCCTGGACCTGGAACATCATCACTCCTCATCCTCTCCCAACAGTAGAACCAGTGTTCTGATGACAGAACCAGCCATCTCCTGATGTTAGAACCAGCCACCTCCCGATGATAGAAAATGGGATCTCCCATAGAAAACTCTTTATGATAGAACAATCTTTCTCTTGACATTAGAACCGAGGATCTCCTGATGATAGAACTGGCAATAACCAAATGAAGGAACCTGCAAACTCCTGTCAACAGAACTCAGTGATCCCCAGAAGACCCCCAGATTGATCCCTCCTTCAATAGAACTGACAGTATCACAGTGATAGAACCAAGGATCTCCATATGATAGAACTTTCCATGTCCTGACAAAAGCACTGGATCCTTTAATGATAGAACCAGCGATCTATTGATGCTAGAACATGTGACCTTCTACTGACTATGAGGACTATTGATCTCCTCATGATAGGACTGGAGGCCTGTACATGATAGAACTGAGAGAACCCTTTGATAGAGCTGGCAGTATCCTGGTGATAGAACCGCAGATCTCTTGACAGAGCTGGAGATCTCCCAGTGACAGGAATCACACTCTACTGAATCTATTCATTAAGCCTTTAGATACCTGCAGAACATCACTCCTGTGAAATCGATTTTCCTGAGACACGTCAGAGAACGTTCTACATGTTCTCTCTGGGTTCTCCTAGGGTCTCAGTTGTGCCGAGTGGCTGTGACATTAAGTTAAGCAGTGCTGGTGTTAAGCAGTAAATCGTTTGCCGACACTATGAGCTCGCGGACAGCGACTTTCTGTCTGACCTTCAGACGGTTCTGTGTGAGGCTGTTTAAAAGAACTGTGAAAAGGCTTTTGGCCGCAGAACCGAATGAAAGAGCCTCTGTCTGAAAGCCTTTCACAGAGAATAGAACCCGTTCTGCTTTTTTATCAAGCCTCCGTGAGTCATTTCCTGCCTCTTTGGATCTGATTGGGTTAAAATTAGCAGCCTGTGGTGGAGAGTGGTGGCCACTCACCGGGAGGGAGCAGCGTCTGTGCCGTATCTGGCCAATTCCTTTATATGTTTCATGCAGTGTGTACCATGTCTGAGGCGTAGAGATTTAACCCTTTAAAGCCTGACACATTAAATATTTTGGATTATATCATTTCTGAATTCATAATATTTAGGCTTTTACCAATATTTATTTTTCTTTAATTGGTCTTTCGTTTAGTTCTCTGTTCTTCAGACTTTTTTTTTTTACAATTATTTTCTTAATTGAGTTCAATTAAACTATCGATTTCAAATGACTGTCTCTGTACGTCTAAACTTTTCAGGAAAACACTGAAGAGAGACACTGCTCCAGACGTCCTTTACCCATGAGCACTCTGTTCTTCTCTCTGACCTTTTTTACATTTCATATCCTGCTGGTAATAAAAACACCAAAACCACAAAGACTCTTTTGTGTTGATCTGCAGCGCCGTGTTTCCACTTTTAGAGGAATTACAGTTGTTTCTGTTTCTGTCTGAACCTTGGCTTGAGGTTAGAGGTCATTCTACAGACCTCCCATTACTCCTCTGTATCATCATCATCTTCCTCTGAATCTGTCTCACAACATCTACGTCCAAAACCGAGCGACAGATTTTACACACACAGGCTTTTGGAAAACTACAAATACATTTTTGTACAGTCGCTTCTTACTCACACACACTGCTCCACCTTAAAATATACAATCGCTTCTTACTCACACACACCACTCCACCTTAAAAGATACAGTCGCTTCTTACTCACACACACTGCTCCACCTTAAAAGATACAGTCGCTTCTTACTCACACACACCACTCCACCTTAAAAGATACAGTCGCTTCTTACTCACACACACTGCTCCACCTTAAAAGATACAGTCGCTTCTTACTCACACACACCACTCCACCTTAAAAGATACAGTCGCTTCTTACACACACCACTCCACATTAAAAGATACAGTCGCTTCTTACTCACACACACCACTCCACCTTAAAAGATACAGTCACTTCTTACTCACACACACCGCTCCACATTAAAAGATACAGTCGCTTCTTACTCACACACACCGCTCCACATTAAAAGATACAGTCGCTTCTTACTCACACACACCGCTCCACCTTAAAAGATACATTTCCTTCTTACTCACACATACCGCTCCACCTTAAAAGATACAGTCGCTTCTTACTCACACACACCGCTCCACCTTAAAAGATACAGTCGCTTCTTACTCACACACACCGCTCCACCTTAAAAGATACAGTCGCTTCTTACTCACACACACCACTCCACATTAAAAGATACAGTCGCTTCTTACTCACACACACTGCTCCACCTTAAAAGATACAGTCGCTTCTTACTCACACACACCACTCCACCTTAAAAGATACAGTCGCTTCTTACTCACACACACTGCTCCACCTTAAAAGATACAGTCGCTTCTTACTCACACACACCACTCCATATTAAAAGATACAGTCGCTTCTTATTCACACACACCGCTCCACATTAAAAGATACAGTCACTTCTTACTCACACACACCGCTTCACCTTAAAAGATACAGTCACTTCTTACTCACACACACCGCTTCACCTTAAAAGATACAGTCGCTTCTTACTCACACACACCGCTCCACCTTAAAAGATACAGTCGCTTCTTATTCACACACACCGCTCCACCTTAAAATATACATTTCCTTCTTACTCACACACACCGCTCCACCTTAAACGATACAGTCGCTTCTTACTCACACACACCGCTCCACCTTAAAATATACATTTCCTTCTTACTCACACACACCGCTCCACCTTAAAATATACATTTCCTTCTTACTCACACACACCGCTTCACCTTAAAAGATACAGTCGCTTCTTACTCACACACACCGCCCCACCTTAAAATATACAGTCGCATCTTACTCACACACACCGCTCCACCTTAAAAGATAGTCACTTCTTATTTATACACACCAGCTTCTGAATGAACACAAACCGAAAAGGGGTTTTCGTTAATTGTGTTAACATCTTAATTTTTTGTTCATTGTGTTAATGTCTATTAGTCTCAGTGATGTCTCGTACTGATCATGGTTCTTCTACACAGCTGGAAATTTGTCAAAAATGATTGGGAAGTCCTTACACTAGCTGTTGGAAGAAGTGCTCATATTCATCGATAAGTTCTAAGTTCACAAATCATTGGATGGAGCTCCATCAAACACAGTTCCCCAGCTCAGGGAAGGATCTATAAAGACTCCTGTATTTATGACTGTGGGCTCATGTGCAGCTGCTCCACGGCATTCCTTTTAATGCTGTCCTTTTCTGTGAAAATATTCTGTGATTAGACGTGATTAGATTCTTGAGTCTCAGTTCTGACTCGGTCATGGATGCAGTATGAGACGTAGGGGTTAAAGGGCCGGTGTAAACCACAGCTGGATTAAAGGGCCGATACGTAGCCTCTGAATATCTAAGGGACGTTCAGCTCTGGGCTGAGGGCTTGTAGTTCGTTCAGTTCCATTAGAGTGATGTCACGGTGGGATTTCTGCTGACAGATCTCTGCCGGGAGTGGAGTTGTTCATCATGAAAGAATGAAGATGTGCCTCCAGCCCAACACTGTGTGTGTGTGTGTGTGTGTGTGTGATCTACAGCAGATGTTTTACTAACTGCCTCCATTTAGTCCACAGAGAGCTCACTATAAAGTGGTCATAGCTGGAATGTTCGGTTCCATTCATAAATACTAACATTATAAGGATACAAACTGCAGTCTATCTATCTGTCTGTCTCTCTGTGTGTCTGTTTGTCTGTCTGTCTGTTTGTATCACAGGGCATCAGACTCACCCAGTCACTCATTCACACATGTGGAGTGTGAAACCAGAGCAAATGCTGAGTTCAAGTTTGATCAACACTGAAATGTGAATTCCTCTCCTCAACCAATCGCGCTGCTGCTTTAGTCCCTGTGACCTGAAGGGGCAGGGCTTCGTACAGCCACACAGTGGGATTAAAGGGGTACACCTTTTGCAGTGTTAGTTTCTTTTTATTTTTACTGTTTACGGTTGGTGAGTAGTGGCAGTGTTAACTGACTACAACAAAGTGGAAGGCTCTAAATGTAAAGGGGGGACTAGTCTTTAAAGGTGAGGTTCATGATTTTAATCCAATTCACAGTTTATTAAGTTCAGAGAATGTTTCCTCACCATTTCTTGCTCTCTGCTCTGTTTGCACTGGAAAAAAGCTCCAGGGTCTGTACACAGTCCTGACTCCGTAAATGGGAAACAAAATGAGTGTCTCTGTCCGAACTGGATCAGGCATCTCTCTCTCTCTCTCTCTCTCTCTCTCTCTCTCGACGGTGGAGAGACCCCAAACGCTGAAAAGCACCAACCGAGATGAGGATGTTGCTCTATTCCTGCTCCATAGGGGGGTAACACTGACCTATTTCTGCTGTTACAGTTACATTACTTAAGGTGGAACTGACTCTAAATTCAGGAGAGCGCTAACTGCATGAAAGTAAACACAGAGCGAAAGTGCTACAAAACTAAACAGCTCGAGTTACACATGAGTTTCTGTGGGAATTCAAACAGTGAATAAACACTTACAGACAATTTACACTTCAGACACCAACAAGATACAGTCGCTTCTTACTCACACACACCGCTCCACCTTAAAAGATACAGTCGCTTCTTACTCACACACACCACTCCACATTAAAAGATACAGTCGCTTCTTACTCACACACACCGCTCCACCTTAAAAGATACAGTCGCTTCTTACTCACACACACCGCTCCACCTTAAAAGATACAGTCGCTTCTTACTCACACACACCCCTCCACCTTAAAAGATACAGTAACTTCTTACTCACACACACCGCTCCACCTTAAAAGATACAGTCGCTTCTTACTCACACACACCTCTCCTCCTTAAAATATGTGGAGCTTCTGAGTAAACGCAAAGAGGAAATTGGGGTTTGTTTTGCTGTGAATGCAGTAGTTCTACAGAATCATCTATGTTCCTTTTAAATGGAATGAAGATGAATTTCGGTGCATAAAAATAAACTAAAGGTCCCCTCCAGGCCTCAGGCTGCAACAAGTTCTGTGTCTTTATCTCTCATCGTTGCTAACTTTAGTGAGGATGAATTTATTTAGTGCCTCACCATCTGGCGTGTTAATTTAAAGAAATTAATTTGTTTACGGTGCAATAACGGCACCTCTCATAGACTTTCACAACATAAACATAAAAAATCACATTACATTCTCCAGCTCAGGTTTTATAGTGTCCTTTTCCCCCAAAACTATTCATTCTGAGGAGATTTAACCCTCGGAACAAGCTGTGCTCGAGAAACTGTGGCTTGCTCTCACTGAGTGTCCAAAATAACACTCCCCGATCCCCCACAATGCATCTCTGCTGCTTGCAGACTGGCAACAGAAAATAATTTACAGTAGAAAAAAAGAGTGTGTTCCTTTTCACTCAGTCACAGCCTCTGCTCGTCTGGGAAGGTGTTTCACTAGACATCTGAACATAGCTGTGAGGATCTGATGGAGTTCAGCCTCATAATCATCTGTGAGGGTCAGGGGCTGGTGTTGGGAATTAGTTCTGGATCAAACTCACCACTCCAACTCACACCAGAGGAACCCCATCACTCCAGAGAACACAGTTCCACTGTTCCACACACCAGAGGAACCCCATCACTCCAGAGAACACAGTTCCACTGTTCCACACACCAGAGGAACCCCATCACTCCAGAGAACACAGTTCCACTGTTCCACACACCAGAGGAACCCCATCACTCCAGAGAACACAGTTCCACTGTTCCACACACCAGAGGAACCCCATCACCCCAGAGAACACAGTTCCACTGTTCCACACACCAGAGGAACCCCATCACCCCAGAGAACACAGTTCCACTGTTCCACACACCAGAGGAACCCCATCACCCCAGAGAACACAGTTCCACTGTTCCACACACCAGAGGAACTCCATCACTCCAGAGAACACAGTTCCACTGTTCCACACACCAGAGGAACCCCATCACTCCAGAGAACACAGTTCCACTGTTCCACACACCAGAGGAACCCCATCACTTCAGAGAACACAGTTCCACTGTTCCACACACCAGAAGAACCCCATCACTCCAGAGAACACAGTTCCACTGTTGCACACACCAGAGGAACCCCATCACTCCAGAGAACACAGTTCCACTGTTCCACACACCAGAGGAACCCCATCACCCCAGAGAACACAGTTCCACTGTTCCACACACCAGAGGAACCCCATCACCCCAGAGAACACAGTTCCACTGTTCCACACACCAGAGGAACCCCATCACCCCAGAGAACACAGTTCCACTGTTCCACACACCAGAGGAACTCCATCACTCCAGAGAACACAGTTCCACTGTTCCACACACCAGAGGAACCCCATCACTCCAGAGAACACAGTTCCACTGTTCCACACACCAGAGGAACCCCATCACTCCAGAGAACACAGTTCCACTGTTGCACACACCAGAGGAACCCCATCACTCCAGAGAACACAGTTCCACTGTTCCACACACCAGAGGAACCCCATCACTCCAGAGAACACAGTTCCACTGTTCCACACACCAGAGGAACCCCATCACTCCAGAGAACACAGTTCCACTGTTCCACACACCAGAGGAACCCCATCACTTCAGAGAACACAGTTCCACTGTTCCACACACCAGAAGAACCCCATCACTCCAGAGAACACAGTTCCACTGTTGCACACACCAGAGGAACCCCATCACTCCAGAGAACACAGTTCCACTGTTCCACACACCAGAGGAACCCCATCACCCCAGAGAACACAGTTCCACTGTTCCACACACCAGAGGAACCCCATCACCCCAGAGAACACAGTTCCACTGTTCCACACACCAGAGGAACCCCATCACCCCAGAGAACACAGTTCCACTGTTCCACACACCAGAGGAACTCCATCACTCCAGAGAACACAGTTCCACTGTTCCACACACCAGAGGAACCCCATCACTCCAGAGAACACAGTTCCACTGTTCCACACACCAGAGGAACCCCATCACTCCAGAGAACACAGTTCCACTGTTGCACACACCAGAGGAACCCCATCACTCCAGAGAACACAGTTCCACTGTTCCACACACCAGAGGAACCCCATCACTCCAGAGAACACAGTTCCACTGTTCCACACACCAGAGGAACCCCATCACTCCAGAGAACACAGTTCCACTGTTCCACACAGCTGGACTTGGTGAACTTGGGCTCATGTACAGCTGCTGCAGAGTGTTCAGTTCTGAAGTGATTATAAAATGTGCGAGAGCTTAGAATGATCCTTAAAACAGTGATATTCTCTCTGTAAAAGGTGTCTACAAACATTTGGACATAACCCTGCATTTGGAGTGTGACTCTGAAAATTCTCAGTTTGAAGGGCCCCTCCCCTCTCCCTATTACCCCCTCCCTTTTCCCCCTCCCTCTCTCTCCCCTCTTTCTTTATTCCCTCCTCCCTCTCCCTCCCCTCTCTCCTTATTCTACCCTTCCTCTCTCTCCCCTCTCTCCTTATTCTACCCTTCCTCTCTCTCCCCTCTCTCCTTATTCCCTCCTCCCTCCCTCTGCCTGAGCCCCCTTTTCCCCCCTCCCCCCATCTATCCCTCTTCCCCCTCCATCTTCCCCCAATCCCCCCTCTCCCCACCCCTCTCCCTGTTTCCCTCTTCCTCTTTTGAAATATGACTTGGTTTCAATTACTCCACGGCATCTGGACGCAGGAAATTCATCGGCGCAGTCATTAGCATGCAGACTCAGACCTGATCACCTGCGCTGATCATTAATGCGCCGCAGCACAGTGCCAGCTGTCACACACACACACTCACACACACACCCCTCCTGGCCCTGGGTTCTGAGGGACGTGTTTATCTGTTGACACCATGCGACGCTGCGACTCGTCGACAGCAGCTCCGTCTGTTTAACGGAGAATAACAACCACGAAGAACAAGCGATTAGAGACAACATTATCTTCACCTTCAGCTCCTAATGTCCAATCTGTGTCTCACACTGTCCCCACCCTCTGCCTGTCCCCACACGCCTGTCCCCCTGCTCCTGTAACGCTCCTAATGTCCAATCTGTGTCTCACACTGTCCCCACACGCCTGTCCCCCTGCTCCTGTATGACTCCTAATGTCCAATCTGTGTCTCACACCGTCCCCACCCTCTGCCTGTCCCCACACGCCTGTCCCCCTGCTCCTGTAACGCTCCTAATGTCCAATCTGTGTCTCACACTGTCCCCACCCTCTGCCTGTCCCCACACGCCTGTCCCCCTGCTCCTGTAACGCTCCTAATGTCCAATCTGTGTCTCACACTGTCCCCACCCTCTGCCTGTCCCCACACGCCTGTCCCCCTGCTCCTGTAACGCTCCTAATGTCCAATCTGTGTCTCACACCATCCCCACCCTCTGCCTGTCCCCACACGCCTGTCCCCCTGCTCCTGTAACACTCCTAATGTCCAATCTGTGTCTCACACCGTCCCCACCCTCTGCCTGTCCCCACACACTTGTCCCCCTGCTCCTGTAACGCTCCTAATGTCCAATCTGTGTCTCACACTGTCCCCACCCTCTGCCTGTCCCCCTGCTCCTGTAACGCTCCTAATGTCCAATCTGTGTCTCACACTGTCCCCACCCTCTGCCTGTCCCCACACGTCTGTCCCCCTGCTCCTGTAACGCTCCTAATGTCCAATCTGTGTCTCACACTGTCCCCACCCTCTGCCTGTCCCCACACACTTGTCCCCCTGCTCCTGTAACATTCCTAATGTCCAATCTGTGTCTCACACTGTCCCCACCCTCTGCCTGTCCCCACATGCCTGTCCCCCCTGCTCCTGTAACGCTCCTAATGTCCAATCTGTGTCTC
>NC_089819.1:56174277-56231777 GCF_029633855.1 Hoplias malabaricus
GTGCGAGTTCTGACAACTGAAAGAAAGGGGAACACTGCCATCACAAAGAAACTCAGCTCAGCTGCCAGAATCAGCGCCGTGGGTTTAATTCTGGAGACGTCACGCCCTCTCAGACCATCCCCAACCCACCCACCCACAGGTCCTCCTAGACCCCTCCAGACACTCTCAGAGCTCTCCCACGCTGATGGTGTCATGCCACGAGACGTGATGAAATCAGTTCCATAGCATTTATTTTTGTCAAGAAGAGGTTCTTCACAAGTGGCTGTATCTGCCCTTTAATCTGAGCTTCTCCTTTGGTCACCTGACCTCTCACCTGATCTCTCACATGACCTCTCACATGACCTCTCACCTGACCTCTCACCTGATCTCTCACATGACCTCTCACATGACCTCTCACCTGATCTCTCACCTGACCTCTCACATGACCTCTCACCTGACCTCTCACCTGATCTCTCACCTGATCCCTCACCTGACCTCTCACCTGACCTCTCACATGATCTCTCACCTGATTTCTCACATGATCTCTCACATGAACACTCACCTGATCTCTCACCTGACCTCTCACCTAATCTCTCACCTGACCTCTCACCTGATGTCTCACCTGACATCTCACCTGATGTCTCGCCTGACATCTCACCTGACCTCTCACCTGACATCTGGTCTCTGACTGGATCAATCACCTGACCTCTCACCTGATCTCTCACATGACCTCTCACTGGACCTCTCACCTAAACACTCACCTGATCTCTCACCTGACCTCTCACCTAATCTCTCATCTGACCTCTCACACCTGACCTCTCACTGGACCGCTCACATGACCTCTCACCTGATTTCTCACCTGATCTCTCACCTGACATCTCACCTGATCTCTCACATGATCTCTCACCTGATTTCTCACATGACCTCTCACTGGATCTCTCACATGAACACTCACCTGATCTCTCACCTGACCTCTCACCTAATCTCTCACCTGACCTCTCACCTGATTTCTCACCTGACATCTCACCTGATGTCTCACCTGACATCTCACCTGACATCTGGTCTCTGACTGGATCAATCACCTGACCTCTCACCTGATCTCTCACATGACCTCTCACTGGACCTCTCACCTAAACACTCACCTGATCTCTCACCTGACCTCTCACCTAATCTCTCATCTGACCTCTCACACCTGACCTCTCACTGGACCTCTCACATGACCTCTCACCTGATTTCTCACCTGATCTCTCACCTGACATCTCACCTGATCTCTCACATGATCTCTCACCTGATTTCTCACATGACCTCTCACTGGATCTCTCACATGAACACTCACCTGATCTCTCACCTGACCTCTCACCTAATCTCTCACCTGACCTCTCACCTGATGTCTCACCTGACATCTCACCTGATGTCTCACCTGACCTCTCACCTGACATCTGGTCTCTGACTGGATCAATCACCTGACCTCTCACCTGATCTCTCACATGACCTCTCACTGGACCTCTCACCTAAACACTCACCTGATCTCTCACCTGACCTCTCACCTAATCTCTCATCTGACCTCTCACACCTGACCTCTCACTGGACCTCTCACATGACCTCTCACCTGATTTCTCACCTGATCTCTCACCTGACATCTCACCTGATCTCTCACATGACCTCTCACCTGACCTCTAAATTCAGGAGAGCGCTAACTGCATGAAAGTAAACACAGAGCGAAAGTGCTACAAAACTAAACAGCTCGAGTTACACATGAGTTTCTGTGGGAATTCAAACAGTGAATAAACACTTACAGACAATTTACACTTCAGACACCAACTAGATACAGTCGCTTCTTACTCACACACACCGCTCCACCTTAAAAGATACAGTCGCTTCTTACTCACACACACCGCTCCACATTAAATGATACAGTCACTTCTTACTCACACACACCGCTCCACCTTAAAAGATACAGTCGCTTCTTACTCACACACACCGCTCCACCTTAAAAGATACAGTCGCTTCTTACTCACACACACCGCTCCACCTTAAATGATACAGTCGCTTCTTACTCACACACACCGCTCCACCTTAAAAGATACAGTCGCTTCTTACTCACACACACCGCTCCACATTAAAATATACAGTTGCTTCTTACTCACACACACCGCTCCACCTTAAAAGATACAGTCGCTTCTTACTCACACACACCGCTCCACCTTAAAAGATACAGTCGCTTCTTACTCACACACACCGCTCCACATTAAAATATACAGTTGCTTCTTACTCACACGCACCGCTCCATCTTAAAAGATGAGGAGCTTATGAATGTAAACCAACCAGTCGTAGACGTTCTCTTTAAGCTACGGCTGCTGCTCATTAAATTAAAGTGGTATATTTAGTACTTTTCCACACTCAGGGAGAAATGACTCGATTAAATATTTCCTCAGTTTTCTCTACTCTTGGAGGTTTTATATTTCACTGACATTGAGAATTCAAAGAACTGATGAACAGCTTAGAGCTGCTCTTTCTCACTGAGGTGCAGGGAGACTCCAGACTCCATTATAATCTGACTTTTAACCTTTAATCTTATTTTAATAGTTTATGTTTATATTTTATAATAATTTTAAATCATTTTTATTCATGTCTTTGATTTTTACACTGTTTACACTTTTATAGTTTCATTTTTGTTTTAAAGATTCTCTGTAAAGAAATGTAAGCTGCATTTTCACAGGAAATTTACTCTAAAATAAAAATTATTATTATTATTATTATTATTATTTCTGTAGGAATAACCCCGAGCAGACGAGCAGCACGCGTCCGGACTCCAGACCCGACTCAGACGGCGGGGCAGTTTCTGCTGAGTAAGGCCTGTGTTTATTTCTCAGCATAAACGCAGTGAGTGTGAAACACCCAGCGCTCGCACCGAGGGGGAACGAGCGCAAAAACCTCTTATCTGCAAAAACCGCAGATCTGTCCCCGTCCTGCTGCGGTGTGTTTACAGCGGACCTGAGTCTGACAGCTCTGCGCTAAATAAAACACTCCTGCTGCATTCTGTTTTGTTCCAGAACAGCTTTTATTAGAACACCATCCATTTTCTGCTGTTTCTCCTCAGACTCAATGACTCTCTCTCTTCTTCTCTCTCTCTCTCTCTCTCTCTCTCTCTCTCTCTCTCTCTCTCTCTCTTCTCTTTATTTCTCTCTATCTCTCTTCCTCTCTCTCGCTTTCTCAGACACAGTCTATCTCTCTCTCTTCCCTCCTTGCTCTTTTCTCACACCCTGTCTCTCTCTCGCCCTTTCTCTTTCTCACTCTCTCTTCTTCCTCTTTCTTACACCTTCTCTCTCCCTCGCTCTCACACCCCCTCTCTCTTCTCTCTCTTTCAGTCTTTCTCTAACCCTCTGTCTCTCTCTCTATTCTCTCTCTCTCTCTCTCTCTCTCTCTCTCTCTCTCTCTCTCTCTCTCTCTCTCTTTCTCAGACACACAGTCTATCCCTCTCTCTCTTCCCTCCTTGTTCTTTTCTCACACCCTGTCTCTCTCTCGCCCTTTCTCTTTCTCTTTCTTGCTCTTTATTTCTCACAGCTTCTCTCTCCCTCGCTCTCACACCCCCCTCTCCTCTCTCTTTCAGTCTTTCACTAAACCTCTCTCTTTCTCTCTTTCCCTCCTTGCTCTCTTTTCTCATACCATCTTTCTCTCTCTCTCTCTCTCTCTCTCTCTCTCTCTGAGTGTTGTTCTGAGGGAAGAGAAGAGGAGAGTGTTATTAATGAGGTGTGCCGACTCAGCAGAGCTTAACTTAACTCTGCCACGAAATTACTGACGACACACACACACACACACACACACACAGAGGAACATCAGCAGAACATCAGCCTGAGAGACTCTGAGGAACTCCATAACCCCGGGGCCTTATGGTAAATGTCAGCGTTCATGTTAATCGATCAAAGCTATTGATTTCTCGTCAGGTCGGTCAGAGGCCGCTGTCAGAACCGAGAGGATGAGGAAGTTCCACAGTCACTCAGCACTGATATTTTCATCTGGATTGACGACCTGAGGCTGTCTTCATCTTCATCTTGGAAAACAATGAGATATCCCCTGGATCTGGACGAGGAGAAAGATAATGAGCTTCGGAATCGAAGGTGAGCTGCCACTCTCTGATCTCCACTGCTGAGCTTGTTTCTGAACCCGGTCCAAACTGGCCCCCGTTTGTGAACCGGATTTGAAACGGTTCTGCGCTTTTCCTCCGACGTAAACAGGTTCCTGAACCAGAAAAGTGAGTACCCAGCAGGAACCATGAGGTGTGTGGAGATAAAGAAGCTCCAGAAAGAGCTCAGAGCCTGAAATAAAGCATTATGGCACAGTGGAGTGGGCCGGGTCCTTTACAGAGTGTTATATCATCCTCAGGTCTGTGGAGGTTCTCCTTCTAAAATAGGGAAATGGAGAATGTGAAATGAACTGTCGTCTCATTTCTGATTTGGAAAGAAAACGGGGAAAAACAGGAACGTTTTTTTGTTTCTGGGCAGTGTTCAGTGTGACTCAAGGCACTGTCACATTTAGAGAACTGTTCTCCACTGTTCTCACTGTTCTCCACTGTTCTCTGCTGTTCTCTCTCTGTTCTAGAGCTCAGTAGGTGGCTCTAGAACCACAGCATGAAACTCTCTGAACTCTGCGTCATTTCCACATGTGTCTCATATCTCACTGTGATCTGGCCGCGCTGCAAACAGTGGATTAACCATGACTCTGTCCTGACTCTGTCCCTTTATCTCTGGCTCTGGAGCTGATTCAGACACAGCCCCACAGCGCCCCCTGGAGACACATCCCTGGTTCTCATCAGGTATTCCGGACAAGTGTAAAAACACCTGTGCTTCATGTTCACTTTACCTGGAGAAGGGGTTTAAGACGCTCTACCCTCACGACATTTGGACGTTACGCTCAAAACTAAAAACCAATGAGTGTTCCTCATTAATTATTTATTTCTCTGCAGTTGGAAAATGGTCTTTAGCTGCAGTGTGTTTGTGTGAGGCTGGGGTCATCCAGACCAGACGAGTCGATCGATGGCGACAGGATGCAGGTCTCTCCGTTTTCAAACAGTGGGCAGAGCTTGCGGTCAGGTTCAATTGGAGAATCAATTACCAATTTCTCTGGGCTCATATAAGATACTCCAGAGAGAGGATAATCAGTCGTCTCTGATGAGACGCAACGGAGACGAGAACCCATCACTGGGAGCCCCCTAACACTGATAGGAACAGGAACGCTACACCCCCCTAGAGGCCAAACACAGCAGCTTATATCTACACTGTCAGGATGAAAAGGTTCTGTGGAAGTACAGTGAGATAAAGTCCAGTGGGAAACCTGAAATGAATCTTAAAGGTCCTCACCTTCTAGAGAGTGGTGTTACACCCCCCACATCCAGCCTCTAGTCACGACGCAGTGAGATACTCTCCTTTTCCATTTACAGGGGACAACAATAGTATTTTTTTTAAAAGAAGGAGGTACAATAAATGTCCTGGAGTCTCTCTCTTCACTTTCAGTTTTAAGGAGCGTGGGAACACACCGAGCTCTTCTCATCGCATCACATCACTCAGTAAGGTACAACTGCCCTGAAGAACATATATTTATAACAGACTCAGAATGAGAAACAATAGAGACGCTGACTGGATTAACACTGTGTCTCTCGCCAAGAAGGCTCTGTTTTTCAAGAATGGAAATATATTCATGTCGATAAATTCTCTCAAACACAGGCAGAAGCCACTTGACTGAGGGTCACTTTCATACAATACAAGCCTTTAAATCAGAGAGAGAGAGAGAGAGAGAGAGATGACAGTGAGATAAGGGAATGAGATAATACTGAAAGAGTAAGGAAGAGGAGAGAGAGAGAACAGAGAGAAGGAATGACAGAATAGTCAAAGACAGAGAGGAAGGAGAGAGAGATAGAGCAGTGAGAGGGGTTGTGAACACGAGAAATATAGAAGGACAAGAAAGAGGGAGAGGAAAGAATTGGGAGGAAAGGTAAATTGAGGGAATGAGAGACCATTGAGTGAGAGAGAGAGAGAGAGAGAGGGATAAGAGTCTCCCTCTTGTTTAGAGAGAGGGGGGGAGATACGAGGGAGAGAGAGAGAGAGAGAGAGAGAGAGAGAGAGGGAGAGAGGGATAGGGATAAGAGGGAGAGAGAGAGAGAGGGATAGGGATAAGAGGGAGAGAGAGTGAGAGAGGGATAAGAGGGAGAGAGAGAGAGAGAGAAGAGGGAGAGAGAGAGAGAAGAAGGAGAGAGAGAGAGAGAGAGATAAAAGAGAGAGAGAGAGAGAGAGGGAGAGAAAGAGGGAGAGAGAGTGAGAGAGGGATAAGAGGGAGAGAGAGAGAGAGAGAGGGAGAGAGAGAGAGAGAGAGAGAAGAGGGAGAGAGAGAGAGAGAGAGATAAGAGGGAGAGAGAGAGAGAGAGAGATAAGAGGGAGAGAGAGAGAGAGAGAGAGAGAGAGAGAGATAAGAGGGAGAGAGAGAGAGAGAGAGAGAAGAGGGAGAGAGAGAAAGAGAGATAAGAGGGAGAGAGAGAGAGAGAGAGAGAGAGAGGGATCATTTGTGGTGAAGTATTGAGTCTGTGCTCAGGTGGAGTGTAGCCTCGCTGCTCGTGTTAATGGAATGAAAATATATGCAATCACACTCCGGCTCTCCACAGTTTATCGCAGCGGCAGGGAGCGACCTCCTAGAGGCGACACTGAGAATAGAAATGTGCCACAGACACTGGTTTCTCCTGTGAATCTTTTGAAAGGAGAGTCATCAATCAGGGGAGAGAGAGAGTGAGTGAGTGAGTGAGTGAGTGAGTGAGTGAGGGATGGGGGGAGGGAGTGAGTGAGTGAGTGAGGGAGGGATGGAGGGAGGGAGGGAGGGAATGAGTGAGGGCCAGGTGCTGATGCTGGAGGTCGGATGAGTTCTGGATCACAAGCGCCACTCCAACTCATCCATTGGATAGAGCTCAAAGCTGGGGGCATTTTACCTATCTATCCCACACCTGGCAGTGGACGCGGTGTCCCGAGGGTCACGGGCTCGTCCGTGGAGATTGTAGAAGTAGCCAGAGCCCATTTGAAGATCTTAACGCGGTTGAATCCACTGATGTCTCCCTCTGCTCAGAGACGACGGAGGCAGAGCTGTCGCCTTGTTGGGAGCTCGAGGAGTTACCTCTTGCTTTGGGGTTCAAAGGAGGCGAATGGAGATGAAGTACGACTGCGGTTCTCACGCTCTCAGATTGAATTTTAATCAGTGTGACAAGCGCTCGGCCCCCGGAGGGGTTTGATGGAGTGATTGCCGTCGGAGTGTTGATTATCTTCACGACGGAAAGCGGCGGGATCCAAGAATATCTCCACGGTTCTCATCGTCTTCATCACCACACTCGGAGAACAATGGTCATGATTCACTCGCTCTCTGCTCCAACACGACTCCGCACCCTCGGAACCAAGGCAAACCCTCAGAGAAAAGGGTTCAGTGCTCGGCTCCAAAGGCTGGGAGTCCTGGGAACGGTCCTCACCTCGGGAGTCTGTCCCCTAGTGGTGGGGGTCTCAGTTCTTGCTGGGAGAGAGGGGTGGGGTGAAGTGTGAGGGCGACATGGCTCTTCAAACTGAGATGTTTCAGAGTCACGCTCCAAACGGAGGGTTATGACGCCTTGTGAATCAACGGCAAGAAAGAAACCCACTGGTGTCAGTGTTTCCTCCTTTAAACTCTATGACCCCAGTGTATTCTCTGAGTTTACTGTAGTTTCAGTGGATTATGGCCTTTACTTCAGAACGAGCAGAAAACAGCACGAGGAGCAGCTGAGGTCTCGGGAGTTAGCTGTAAATTTACACTTCCACCTTAAATGGTGAAGCGATTACATTCAGGCACCTGATGCTACTGATACGGGGGTCACCCCGAACCCGACCCCGAGCGCACAGCAGTGAGGAGCGAGGAGCAGAAGCTCTGGTTTTTAGCCGTTTTCACTCTGTTCTCTTTCTTCTCCGTTTTTACTCAGTGCTCTTATTTCTCCGCGCTCGTTGTGTCTGTTTTGCTGAGTTTAACCTCGTCTTTGCGCTCTCACATAAACACGGGTCCAGCTCTGTGATTGGACAGACTCAGACGAGGGGGCGGGGCCATTCTAAAGTCTCTGCACTTGACGTCAGAAGCGGAGCAGAATCAGAACGACTCGTTTAACCCTGTGTTTTCTGACTGAGGCAGCGCACAGAAAACTGACTGGGGTCTTGTTTCACAGTGTGTGTGTTGGTGGGCTGCATAATCACACAGTAATGTGAAGATGCAGTGAACAAGGGAGTTTATAATAAGATACCCCTTTAACAGTGAAAAATCAGTGTAAAATCCTGGAGTCAGAATGTGGTCCTGTGACGTCGATCCTCCACTGATCCAGGCCAGTGGTGTTCTCTCTGACTCTCACTTACGGGTGGCTGTGGCATCAGCGATCAACCAGTGTGTACAGGAGAGATAGCTAAATTACAGCTAAAGAAAGACAATGGAAGGGTGAAATAAGAATGAGAGAGAGATATGGGTTTGTAATGTGGAGTGGATGGGTTTTGGAGGGTCCTTGGGCCCGGCGTCCTCTCAGGAACACACGTTTACTTCAGTTTGAAGTTGTTTTTAATTGATACCGCAGGGACAGGGAAGTGATGGCTGTGCTAATGGCGAGCCAGGCGTCTTTTGTCGCTGCATAAAAGATGAGGGCAGTGTTTCTGGTTTGAGAGGCTCATTTATTAAAGAGTCCCAGGTAAAAATGGAAACCATTGTCTGCTGCTGTCAGACGCCGAGGAAACGCAGCGTTAGAAACACATTCGAGATCCAGCAGCTAACACCGGCTTCAAAGAGGGAGCATGAGACAGAGAAAGAGAGAGGGAAACTGCACTTTCCTCCTAACATATGATCTCCCCTTAATGGCTGTAATCTCTAGGTGTTATTTGTGCCCCGATATCTGCCGCGTTTCATTTCCCTTTGCTTTAAAGGCAACTATTTCCACTGGAAAAGAGAAGAAATGGGTGAAAATGCATTCCAGATATTGAAAATATTGAAATGATTATAGCATCTTCACTCTTCTCCGACACATGGAGCTCCTCAGGTCTCTTCTGCGACATCACAGCGAAAGTTAAAACACACACAGACACGTCCCTGACACGTCTGTCCACGAGAAACGCGTCAAACAACAAAGGATCGACGTTTCTCACTGAAATAAAAGCGTCCATTTTGACAGAAAATATGTCAAAGTGTTTCTGATAAAGTGGCCAGTGAGTGACAGTGTGGGGGGGGTGTTTCTGATAAAGTGGCCAGTGAGTGACAGTGTGGGGGGGGTGTTTCTGATAAAGTGGCCAGTGAGTGTCAGAAGGTTTTCTGACACAGTGACAATGTCCCTTTGTAAGCGTTGTGTATGAAGCATTGTGAATGTTCCCCGTGTTTTATCGCTGCCTCAGGACCAGTGTCTGGAGAAACGCAGGGTTCCTGAGGGGAACGTGCCTCACTGTGTCCTCCAGACATTTCTCACTGTTTTCTCAGTGTTTTTCAGTGTATTTTCTAGAAGTTGTGTTTTATTTCCAAACGCTGAGCTGGACCTTGAAGAGTTAGCAATGTTTCAACAGAAGAATCTCAATCACGGCTCAATTGTTAAACGTCTCTCTCTCGGTCCAAGGCTGAGGCCGAGGCTGTGGACGGTCGGCATTGGCATTTCTAGCTTTAAATAAAACGAAGCTCATTTCTACTGTAAATAAAACACATTACAGTGAGGGGAATATTCTCATAAATCATTAAAATAACTATAGTTCCTCATTATGCCACTGCTGTACGTTTATTAGCAGATTATTGAACTGTTTCTAAAGAGTTCTGACTAAAAAGTGAATGAACGTGTGGTTTACTGAGCTCTGACCTCAGAGAAGGTGAGGACACTTCGGGAAGCGTTCACATCAGGACACGGTGAGTTCTCCTGGAAAGAAGGACGTGTTCCTCTCTTCGCTGCAGTGACTGCCTCTGTTCTCTGGGGAAGGCTGTGCCCTAGAGGCTGGAACATTGTTGTGAGAATTTGATTCCAGAACATCCCAAAAACACTGGATGGAGCTTCACAACTCCACACTTTCACTGCATCACATCCCAGTGCTGAGGGCTTTACACAACGATATGTTAAAGGTAAAAAGGGACTATACTTTAAAGAAAAAAACCTTTTCGAGTCCATCAGGGCTTTAATGGAGGGATCAGGAGCCCACTAGTGTGTGTGTGTGTGTGTGTGTGTGTGTGTGTGTGTGTGTGTGTGTGAGAGAGAGAGAGAGAGAGAGAGAGAGAGAGAGAGCGGAAGAAGGGTGAGGGATGGAGGGGGAGGCCAAATGAAAGAGATGGAGAGAAGATTGAGAGAGATGTGGGAGAGACGGTGGGAGAAAGACAGGTAAGAGAGAGGGGGCAAGCAAGACAGGTAGAGAGATTGAGAGAGATAGAGAGAGAGAGAAAGAGAGAGAGAGAGAAAGAGAGAGAGATTGAGAGAGAGAAAGAGTTGGAGAGAGAGAAAGAGAGAGAGAGAGAGGGAGAGAGAAGAGAGAGAGAGAGAGAGAGAGAGAGAGGGCGAGAGAGAGAGAGAGAGAGAGAGAGAGGGCGAGTGGAGGGTAATCGACAGATCTGTGAGTGTTTTGGCTCGAGTCTCTGATTTGGTTCAAAGTGAAAGCAGATGGATTTTAGATGGAAGCGAAAGTCGGAGCGATCACCTGCGACACACACCAGCGCAGCGGCCCGGGGTCCCATTCCCAAAATACATCCAATCAAATCACATCAAACACGGCCCTGAGAGAGAGAGGAAGAGTGGGGGAGGGGCTGAATACAGAGGAGTTTAAAGGGTTAATTTGGGGGGGGGGGGATGTGATGCTGTGTTATTAAAGGGGATGTCTACAACTTGCTTTCATGCAGTTAGCGCTCTCCTGAATTTAGAGTCAGTTCCACCTTAAGTAATGTAACTGTAACAGCAGAAATAAGTCAGTGTTACCCCACTATGGAGCAGGAATAGAGCAACATCCTCATCTCGGTTGGTGCTTTTCAGCGTTTGGAGTCTCTCCGTTGTCTAAAAACCTCCAGATGGCGTTTCTCTGCCGTGAGCAGAGAGAGAGAAAGCCTAGCACCGGACCTAGACACTTTGTTTTTTTACCCATTTACAAACACTGGGGCTTCGTAAACACATTAGAGCGGTTTCCAGAGCAGCACATGGAGAGGACACACACTCTTTATACACAGGGTTTATGATTAAATTCATGAACTATGCTTTTTATAATATTTCACTTTGATGTAAAACCTACCTCTTAACCACTCAACAACTCTGGGATTACTACTGTTTTAGCCGTTTTCACACAACAAAAACATCCAGCCGACAGCGTCCTGTGTCACTGATGAAGGACTAGAGGACGAGCGACACACACTGTGCAGCAACAGATGAGCTACTGTCTCTGACTCTACATCTACAAGGTGGACCAACGAGGGAGGAGTGTCTCACAGAGTGGACAGAGAGTGGACACAGGGTTTAAAAACTCCAGCAGCACTGCTGTGTCTGATCCACTCTACACCAGCACAACACACACTAACACACCACCACCACGTCAGTGTCACTGCAGCGCTGAGAATGATCCACCACCACATCACACCTGCTCTGTGGGGGTCCTGAGCGTACAGTCGTCCAGTTGAACTTATGCCTGGGATTCCGCTGCTGCTCTAAGGTCAGATTAATCAGACACGCAAAGTTCTGGTTTCCTGTCAACTACTGCATCGTAAATGATCAATTCAGCCTCAGGACAAGGTGGGGGCATCTGAAAGGTCAGTGAGGAGAGGGCACCTTGGGGAGCAGGCTGGCGTTGGCCAAGATAATAGCCTTAATGAAGACATAACATGGCCAGGTCACTGTGTGACCAGAATCTAAATGGACTGTCCACTGCTGTCCCAGCTCTTACACATCCATCTCCCGCTCTGTCTCTCCTCTCGTCTTCACTGAATATTGAACCGCTCTGTCTTCCTCCGTTGGACGTGGGTCAGTGGTGAAGTGACGAGGCCATGGAGACCTGCCTTTCACATTTTAAAGGAACAGAATAAAAACTACAACAAGCAGCAGGTTTTACATATGATATTTGTTTTTTTTTGTTTTTTTCTTTATTGTCTTTTCCAATCTGTTCATCAGACTCAACTCGCTCAGAGGAGAACACTAACCTCTGTTCATCAGACTCAACTCGCTCAGAGGAGAACACTAACCTCTGTTCATCAGACTCAACTCGCTCAGAGGAGAACACTAACCTCTGTTCATCAGACTCAACACGCTCGGAGGAGAACACTAACCTCTGTTCATCAGACTCAACACGCTCGGAGGAGAACACTAACCTCTGTTCATCAGACTCAACACGCTCAGAGGAGAACACTAACCTCTGTTCATCAGACTCAACTCGCTCAGAGGAGAACACTAACCTCTGTTCATCAGACTCAACTCGCTCGGAGGAGAACACTAACCTCTGTTCATCAGACTCAACTCGCTCAGAGGAGAACACTAACCTCTGTTCATCAGACTCAACTCGCTCAGAGGAGAACACTAACCTCTGTTCATCAGACTCAACACGCTCAGAGGAGAACACTAACCTCTGTTCATCAGACTCAACTCGCTCGGAGGAGAACACTAACCTCTGTTCATCAGACTCAACTCGCTCAGAGGAGAACACTAACCTCTGTTCATCAGACTCAACACGCTCAGAGGAGAACACTAACCTCTGTTCATCAGACTCAACACGCTCAGAGGAGAACACTAACCTCTGTTCATCAGACTCAACTCGCTCAGAGGAGAACACTAACCTCTGTTCATCAGACTCAACACGCTCAGAGGAGAATTATATATAAATACACTGTGGAATGAGAGAGAGAAATGTATTTGTGTTTCAGTTCTCCCTCTCCTCATTTCTCACTCCCCCCCCCCTCTCTCTCTCTCTCTCTCTCTGTCTCTCTCTCTCTGGTTGGTTAAGTGTCATTGGGAGTGAATGGGTTTTTCTCAGAAGTGCGGCGGCTTGTTTATTTATATTTATTTTTGAATTATACCAATAAACCAGGCGATCAATGGAATAATGAAGTCGATCAGAGACAGACGTGTGTGTGTGTGTGTGTGTGTGTGTGTGTGTGGTGGGGGGGTGTTAATGATGTGTGTGTGGGGGGGGGGGGGATTCTGCCATTCTGGTGACAATAATGGAGGTCATTTTTGGGCTGTAGGAAGAAAACAAAGCGAATCTGGAGGGAAATGTATGCGCTGTGTTTAGAAGTGTAAATTATTCATGGCGACGAGGCGATGCGTTTGATTTGAAAGTGAAGACGGCCCTGAGAAAGAGAGACGCTCTTAATAGAAATGCATTGAAAACTTGCTGAAACACTTTAATCCTTTGACCTGTTTCATGCATCATGCAGCAGCACCTCCACGGAACTCGCCATCGGTAATAGATCATTCATAATCGCCTTCAGGTGGATATTCCACATCCAGTGCGTGTGTGTGTGTGTGTGTGTGTGTGTGTGTGTGTGTGTTAATACCATTGCCAAAATATGCTTGCTGGCATCTCAAGCACAGCACAGTCTGGACATGTGAAGATAACAGTTGTGATGGTATGTGATGGTTGTCATGGTATCCAGTAGTTGTCATGGTATCTGATGATTTTGATGGTATCTAGCGGTTGTCATGGCACCTGGTGGTTCCCATGGCATCCGTCAGAAATTTGATGGCACTCAGGCTTATAACCATCAGCGAGGTCAGGGGCTGGTGTTATGTTAATTACTGTCTTATCTTTAGATGTAATCTTCTCTCTCTCTTCTCTCTCTCTCTCTCTCTCTCTCTCTCTCTCTCTCTGAGTTCATCAGTAAAACTTCACCTCCATTGAAGATCTTCATCCAACTCCATCATCCTTTAGGAACCCTGAGCTCTGAGGAGAGACGGTGTGGGAGAGTTTCCGGAGCCGGGACAGAAGGAAAAGGAGAAGATGCAGACTAAAGAAGAAAAGTAGAATTAAATGAGGAGGAGCAGAAATGCAGAAGATTAAAATAAATGGAGGGAACAGATAGAGAAAGAGAAAGAGAAAGAGAATGGAAAGGAAAGTTAATGTTGATGAGAACAACTCAAGACCCTAGAACGTATGTATTTCCCTCGTCAGTGTAATGTCTCCACAGTGGAGCAGAGAGAACAGACAGTGAGAGAAGAGGTGGTTTTAATGTTATGGCTGATCTGTTTACAGATGATTTCACACTGTGTTTATTTCCTCGTCCTTCAGCGTGCGAGTCCAGACTCGGTGTACTTGTGTTTCCACTGCTTCTTTACAGCGGTTATGTTTTATTTATTTATTTGTTTTATGTTCGGGGGGTTTATGGCCGAGGGCGTCGAGTGTCCGAGGTCGAGAGGCGTCCATTATTTCGCTTATAAATAAATAATAAAGTTATAAATAAACGCTTAAAGCTGTTAGAGCTGAGAGGCAGAAGCGGAGCTGAGTGATTTCAGACTCAACTCTGGTCCCACAAAGTCTAGTGCCATCACACACACTCTACACACACTACACACACAGTACACACACACTACACACACTTTATACACTTCAGTGTGGGAAAAGACAAACTAAACATCGTTATCAGGAATGTTGTCCTGGAGAAAGACTGAACACTCAACATACAACACCCCCCTCTACTGACACTCACTGGCCACTTTATCAGAAACACCCTCCTCTACTGACACTCACTGGACACTTTATCAGAAACACCCCCCCTCTACTGACACTCACT
This sequence comes from Hoplias malabaricus, assembly GCF_029633855.1. Classification (NCBI taxonomy): domain Eukaryota; kingdom Metazoa; phylum Chordata; class Actinopteri; order Characiformes; family Erythrinidae; genus Hoplias; species Hoplias malabaricus. Next base: position 56,189,008 of record NC_089819.1, read on the forward strand.
GGCCACTTTATCAGAAACACCCCCCTCTACTGACACTCACTGGCCACTTTATCAGAAACACCCCCCTCTACTGACACTCACTGGCCACTTTATCAGAAACACCCTCCTCTACTGACACTCACTGGCCACTTTATCAGAAACACCCCCCCTCTACTGACACTCACTGGCCACTTTATTAGAAACACCCTCCTCTACTGACACTCACTGGCCACTTTATCAGAAACACCCCCCTCTACTGACACTCACTGGCCACTTTATCAGAAACACCCCCTTCTACTGACACTCACTGGCCACTTTATCAGAAACACCCTCCTCTACTGACACTCACTGGCCACTTTATCAGAAACACCCCCCCTCTACTGACACTCACTGGCCACTTTATTAGAAACACCCTCCTCTACTGACACTCACTGGCCACTTTATCAGAAACACCCTCCTCTACTGACACTCACTGGCCACTTTATCAGAAACACCCCCCCTCTACTGACACTCACTGGCCACTTTATCAGAAACACCCCCCCTCTACTGACACTCACTGGCCACTTTATCAGAAACACCCCCCCTCTACTGACACTCACTGGCCACTTTAACAGAAACACCCCCCCTCTACTGACACTCACTGGCCACTTTATCAGAAACACCCCCCCTCTACTGACGCTCACTGGCCACTTTAACAGAAACACCCCCCCTCTACTGACACTCACTGGCCACTTTATCAGAAACACCCCCCTCTACTGACACTCACTGGCCACTTTATCAGAAACACCCCCCCTCTACTGACACTCACTGGCCACTTTATCAGAAACACCCCCCTTCTACTGACACTCACTGGCCACTTTATCAGAAACACCCCCCCCCCCTCTATTGACACTCACTGGCCACTTTATCAGAAACACCCCCCTTCTACTGACGCTCACTGGCCACTTTATCAGAAACACCCCCCCTCTACTGACACTCACTGGCCACTTTATCAGAAACACCCCCCCTCTACTGACACTCACTGGCCACTTTATCAGAAACACCCCCCTTCTACTGACACTCACTGGCCACTTTATCAGAAACACCCCCCCCCCCCTCTATTGACACTCACTGGCCACTTTATCAGAAACACCCCCCTTCTACTGACGCTCACTGGCCACTTTATCAGAAACACCCCCCCCCCTCTACTGACACTCACTGGCCACTTTATCAGAAACACCCCCCTGTGTAAACAGCCCCTGTTCAGAACGCCTGCTTTTCCTTTAAATGATAATGAGCCGCTCGCTGTTCACCCCGACCCCGAGCGCACAGCAGTGAGGAGCGAGGAGCAGAAGCTCTGGTTTTTAGCCGTTTTCACTCTGTTCTCTTTCTTCTCCGTTTTCACTCAGTGCTCTTATTTCTCCGCGCTCGTTGTGTCTGTTTTGCTGAGTTTAACCTCGTCTTTGAGCTCTCACATAAACACAGGTCCAGCGCTGTGATTGGACAGACTCAGACGAGGGGGCGGGGCCATTCTAAAGTCTCTGCACTTGACGTCAGAAGCGGAGCAGAATCGGAACGACTCGTTTTTTCCCGGTGTTTTCTGACTAGGGGTCTTGTTTCACAGTGTGTGGGTTGGTGGACTCTAGATTCACACAGTAATGTGGACAGCTTCATAAAGTGAAATTAAATAAAGCAGATGGTGAGATGTTGGTGTTGTTTGTGTGATTCAGATTCTCCTCGGTATGTGACGCATGCTGTAGTTGTGTGTTGCGGTGGTTGGGAGAAGGAGGGTTGTGTTGCTGGAGTTTTCCTGTCACAAAGCCGACACGGACGCTCTCTAATCAGACGGCCCCCCGCTGACAAGACCCCTCCACCCCCTGCTGGAAAAATGAATAGAAAGCATTTGTTTCTGTCAAATTAGTGTCACTAAAGCAATCCAGAGTGTTCTCACCGCTCTGTTCTGGATGTGGGTCAGGTTCTGATGATGTCACCAATCAGAGAAGGTCAGGTCTTTACAGATGAGCTCCGTGGGGGGTGGTGTGTATCGAGCAGTGAGTGAACAGTCAATTTTGAAGTTGATGCTGGAGCAGGAGAAACCCTCAGTGTTGGGATCTGATCACACTGTGATGGTTATAATGTTGTGGTCATTCTCCAGAACTCTGTTCAGTGGGGTGTTCCCTGGTTTGCAGTGGTCAGCACTGACATAAAATAGACCAAATAAACAGAGTTCCCCTCTCAACAGGAAATGACCCGCATCTGATTTCTGATTTGGGAAAAAAACACGAGGAAATAAAAACAGGAAAATGCTCTGTGTGTGTGTTTCTGGGCTGTGTCCAGCGTGACTCAAGGCGCTGTCATTTTTAGGTGAACAGTCTCTCTGTTCTCATGGCTCTAGAACCACAGCGTGAAACTCTCGGACTGTAGACAGAACTCTGCATCATTTCCACACGTGTCTCATATCTCACTGTGATCTGACCGCGCTGTAAACAGTGGATTAACCATGACTCTGTCCTGACTCTGTCCCTTTATCTCTGGCTCTGGAGCTGATTCAGACACAGCCCCACAGCGCCCCCGGCTGGTGATGTATAATTGGTTCCCCTCATAACTGGCGGAAACGCAGGTCTGATTCTATGGAGAGCATCAAGGTTCAGTTGCTCCCGTGTTCTGTTAAATGAATATGGCTCGAGTTGTACATTTTCCGACGATCAGATCACAGCTTCAGAGCTGGAAACCAGCAGAAACGGAAAGACCGAATGAACACAGGGTTCCTTTAAACACGTCCCGTTGCTGAAATAATGAATTCAACATGGTGCCTGATTTACAGCTGCTCCACTGAGGAGACGGGGAAACTTTCAGCAGGGTGGCACTAAATGTTCGTTTTCTGTGCCGCGTTAATTCATTAAATTCCTGGGAGAAACGCACGGGGGAGAATTAACATGAGTTTGTTTATTTATCTGTTAGCGTACGGAGGGAGAGAATAAGGGCACCTCGCAGTCATCACACACACAAAACAGCAATCGCATAATTTGGAGAGGGATGTTTTATTCATGTCCAACACACGCGTAAACAAATCAGCGTGAGATATTTAAATTTATGAACGACACTCCGGTTTAAAGGCACTCCCGAACCTTCCCGGTGTTCTGGGTCTGATCTGATTCGCTGGAGCCTCTTTCCGAGAGACTGTGTCGGAGAGGTTCACTCTGTTTTTGTTCTGCTTTTCTTCGGTTTAGCTTTGCGTTTGATAGAGCCGCTCTGCTCCTTTGCTTTTGTTTTTTATCCCACTTTGCGACTTCTCTGCGGCAATTCAAGGCAGAGGCCACGATAACAAACAAAGATTGATTGACTCGGTGTGTGGAGAGGCCAGGTGCCACTACAAATACTTCAAACACTGCATTTAAATGCTAATACCTCCGCTGCGCGAGCCTAGCGCCTGTCCCCTGCTAAACCTGAGTTTAAAAGAGACAAAACCTCATCCCCACAGGGTTTACAGCCTCGCGCTGAGGAGGAGCTGGAGCTCGGGAACCCGTGGCTTTTGGTCATGAATAACATGGCGGTGTAAATGGAGACTCGGTGATGAGGAGGGTTTATTCGTTAGCAAAACATTAGCGCTGTATGCACCCTCACTGAAAAAAAAATGACTCTTTGCATTTACTCAACTTCGTATTCCATCAAATTGTTGCATGAAATGAAATCATCTACATCCCTGCGGTAACATGGCAATACATTTACAGCACGAAACACGACTCCTGCTCCTGAAACGTCTGAAGCTCTGTTTTTACAACTGTACTGGTTTACACTGTTTACATTGGTTTACTGCACTATTTCTTATTCTACATCTATTTCTATTTTTTTATATATTTTATATTCTATTTTTTATATTTCTACTCATGTTTTATTTTATATTCTAAATTTGAGTCTATATTTCCATTTTTGTTGCCAGTATCTTATTTCTATATCTTTTTCTTGTATGTGGTGTGTTCTTTCTGTGTCTGCGTGGGTTTCCTCCGGGTGACTGTCTGTGAGGAGTGTGGTGTGTTCTCCCTGTGTCTGCGTGGGTTTCCTCCGAGTGACTGTCTGTGAGGAGTGTGGTGTGTTCTCTCTGTGTCTGCGTGGGTTTCCTCCGGGTGACTGTCTGTGAGGAGTGTGGTGTGTTCTCTCTGTGTCTGCGTGGGTTTCCTCCGGGTGACTGTCTGTGAGGAGTGTGGTGTGTTCTCTCTGTGTCTGCGTGGGTTTCCTCCGGGTGACTGTCTGTGAGGAGTGTGGTCTGTTCTCCCTGTGTCTGTGTGGGTTTCCTCCAGGTGACTGTCTTTGAGGAGTGTGGTGTGTTCTCCCTCTGTCTGCATGCTCCAGTTTCCTCCCATGCTCCAAAAATAATGTGTGAGTGTGTCGCCCGGTGAAGGACTGGTGCCCCCTCCAGGGTGTGTTCCTGCCTTGCACCACCCTGAAGTGGATAAGGGTTACAGACAATGGATGAATGAATTAATTTATTACTCTTGTATGTGGAACAGCTACTGGATGCCTCTGTCTGTCTTGTTTATTTTCTCCTTTGTGCCTTAGGTGTGCAGAGAACTGTGGGTAACTGAGGGCCATGAAGGTTACATAATTCGCGTCCTTGAAATCTCTCAGAATATAGGCTGCATTTCTAGGCTGTACACGAAAAGTCTATGGTGTAGCAGCTGGGAAATGGCTTTGGAACACGGCTCCTATCTCAAGCCTGAGTCCTTAGCCACGCCTCTTCCTCTCAGGTGATTCTCCCTCCCGCCCTTGTCCTTAGCCACGGCCCTTTCACAGGTGTTCCCCATTCTGTTGGGTTTGATAAGCCTTGTAACCTCTCAGTCTCCGTCAGCTCTGTGTGTTTATGCTCTTAGCTCCTGTTTCTCTGGCATTGCTTTGTTAGTGTGTGCTTCCTTTTAGTTTCATGGTTTGTTTTCTTTGAGTTTTGGGTTCTGTTTCCTTTCCGTTTTCTTGTTTCTGATCTGTTTGGTTTGTCTCTGTCGTAGTCCTCTTACGTGTTTGGTTATCTCCACTCTGCTGAGTCTTTGTTTACTTCGGTCTCTGACTTTGTCTCTTACACTTTGTTAGAGTGTATTACTTGTTTCTTAGTTGTGCAACTTTCTGTTTATTAAAGAGATTTTGCGTTTATTTCCGTCTTGACGCTTGTCCCTGAGTCCCTCCACAGAGCAGCAGGAGACTTGCTGTAAACCCTTTCCATCTGATTTCATTGGTGAATACTGAGATATTAAGGAGATCTCATTTTTTATTTTCCTTCCTCTGTCATCAGAGCTTTTCACGAAACACACACACACACCACAGCGATGTGCAATCAGCTAGAAGTGCACAGCAGCGTGGTTTTCCTGCGACTCCTGCCAGGGATCTGCTCTGATGACGCTCCACGAGCGAATCCTTTTAAAACCGGGCCTCGGGCCAAAGCCGGGTCATTAGTAAAGAGTAGATCCTGCGGAGCAGCGTCCGAAACGGACTGATTACCCTCCTCCCCTTGTCTCCGTGCGGTCGCTCTCTCTCCTCCTGATCTCTGACTCCCATTTAAGAGCCGCTCGTTAAGGTGAGGAGCTAATTAATCAGCGCTCTCTCTCCCACTTCCTTCACTCCCTGCACCCAAACACACGTCTCTTTTCTGTCGGTGGTCAACTTCTCAACCAACAGCTCTGGAAAAAAAGGAGGGGTATTAAAGGTGACGTCCATGATTTTAATCAAAAACACCAGTGTAATGTGTCACAAAGTGATCAGCCCCCGTCCCCAGCATCAGCTCCATTCCGCAGCAGCAGCGGCCCAATGGTGAGGGCTGAAAGGTCATTGGTTCAATTCCCACGAGAGGCATGAAAATAGGGGGCGGTGAAGGAACAGCACTGTCCTCCTCCCTCAACATCCACGGCTGAGGGGCTCTGGAGCAAGAAACCGAACCCCAACTGCTCCCTGGCACCGGGGATGGCTGCTCCTCCCCCGCTCTGGGTGTGTGTCCACAGCCCCTAGTGCACTAGTGTGTGTGTGTGTGTGTGTTCAATGCTACAGATGGGTTTAATGTGGAAGAAACATTTCGTTGTACGGTGTACATTTCACATTTACTCCACACCTGTGGCTGCTGTCGCCCCCCTGAGGCAGCTCCTGGATCAGTGATGGGACGGATTCAGCACAGACCTTCACTGAAGACCTCCACGATCCACACAGACTCCACCTCTTCATAACGTGTTTGACCGGAGGAGGTGAGTCTCGCCTCCTCCTGAGGTTCTTCCTCCAGCTCGAGGGAGTTTTTCCTGCCGCTGTTCACTAAATTTTGTGGCTGTACAAAGCAAAAAGCATGAATCTAACGTGAAAGTAAACGCAGAGGGAATCCGCTCGAGTTATGAATGAGTTTCTGTGGGAGTTCAAACAGTGAATAAACTCTTAGAGACAATTTACCCCTCAGACAAACTACAATCATTTAATTTGAGGAGGACGTTTATTTAGACTCCCGTCTGGACACTAATGGACATCATCACAAAGACGCGCCGTCCTCCGAGGCTTGTCCCACGCTCCGTGTGTCCCCCTGAGCCTATTAAGCACGTCCACCACCCTTTGCTGTCCCGACTGTCCTAATTCCTTATTGATCACAGGGCTCAGCAGGGGCTCCAGGGGAATATCGTCTCCAGAGAGACTCCGATCATTCGGACAGTGAGACGAGACGATGATGAGCCTCTAATGAACTCACAGGAGCCATAAATCTGGGTCAGGATCAGATCTGACTTTGTAGAATGATCAGAGGCAGCTATTTTACATCTGTACTCTCTTCACCTACACCCTCACTCATTCATAGTACCCTCACTCATTAATATTACCCTCACTCATTCATATTATTTATATAAATATATTTATTTCACTTATTTGCCTTGTGTTACTTCATGAAACTCATCCATTAATTAAAAAAAATAATCCTTTAATATCTCTTTAATGTCTCTTTATAATCTCTGTAGTCTCAATATATGTTAAGTGTCTCAATAACTTTGCAATCCCTTTCATATCAATTCAGTGTGTCTTTAATGACTTTGTAGTCTTTTTAATATATTTGTAGTGTCTCCTTAATTAGTTTGTAGTCTCTTGATTGTCTCTGTAGTCTCTCATTTTGATTTAATGTCTATGTGGTGTCTCCTCAATATCTCTATAAATGTCATTTTATTATTTCTGTAGCGTCAATATCTCTTTAGTGTCTCTCATATCTCTGTAATGTCTCAATAAATCTGCAGTCTCTTTCTTATCTCTTTAGTGTCTCTTTTAATATCTCGTGTCTCATTAATGACTCTGTAGTCTCTTTTATATCACTTAAGTGTGTTATAATATATTTGTTGTCACCTTAAAATCTCTGTAGTTTCTTTAATATTTCTGTAGTGTCTCCTTAATATCTCCATAGTCACTTTAATGTCTCTTTAATATATTTGAAGTCTCCATAATATCCCTGCAGTCGCCTTAATATCTGTCTCTCTCATATCTCTGCAATCCTTTAATGTCTTTGTATACTTTGCAATATCTCTGTAGTGTCTCTTTAATATCTGTTGTCTGTAACATCTTTGTAGTGTCTTTATTATCTCAGTAGGGTCTTTTTTTTAATATCTATGTAGCCTCCTTAATATCTCTATGGTCTCTTTAATTTCTCAGTGGTAGAGAGAGTTAGTGCAGGGGGAGAGTGCTGGATTACTACAGTGTTTCAGAAGCAGTGCTGGTGTCTACAGGTTTTTGTTTACTGTGTTGTTTATTGTTTATTTTTGTCACCGTTTGAAGCAGGACGCTCTGAAGACCAGGCTTGATGTCGTTGGGAAGTGTTCGCCCACGTCTCAGTGTCTCCAGCAGCGTCGGTTCTGACCCGAAGGCGAAGCTGGAGACGAATGAAAGCCCCTTGTCTTCGGGCGCGAGTTGGGCTCCGTCACAAAGCTGTCCAATCATCTCCGGCTCTGTGCTTATTTAATCTGTGTGGGTTATGTAATGGGCTGCCACTCTGCATACATATGTGCTGGAGACACACACACACACACACACACACACATTTCACGCCTGTTTCAGAGTATTATGAAACACACAGCAAGCTCTGCGTCTCCAGAGATACAGAATTATAGCATGTGTTAATTTATAATCGCTCTCAGAACAAAACCTTTTATCTCTGTTGTTTACTTGTTTACATATTTTTAAAAAAAAATTCCATATTCTGTTTACATTGTACCACCGTTATAAACAACAACAAGCCGATAGACAGAAATGATTTAAATTTACAGAGGGTTTAACCCCCAATGCACTCCCTCACTGTCCCCTCTCCCAGCTCCACTGTCCCCTCACTGTCCCCTCTCTCAGCTCCACTGTCCCCTCACTGTCCCCTCTCCCAGCTCCACTGTCCCCTCACTGTCCCCTCTCTCAGCTCCACTGTCCCCTCTCTCAGCTCCACTGTCCCCTCACTGTCCTCTCTCTCAGCTCCACTGTCCCCTCACTGTCCCCTCTCTCAGCTCCACTGTCCCCTCACTGTCCTCTCTCTCAGCTCCACTGTCCCCTCTCTCAGCTCCACTGTTCCCTCACTGTCCCCTCTCTCAGCTCCACTGTCCCCTCACTGTCCTCTCCCTCACATCCACTGTCCCCTCTCTCAGCTCCACTGTCCCCTCACTGTCCCCTCTCTCAGCTCCACTGTCCCCTCACTGTCCTCTCCCTCAGCTCCACTGTTCCCTCACTGTCCCCTCTCTCAGCTCCACTGTTCCCTCACTGTCCCCTCTCACAGCTCCACTGTCCCCTCACTGTCCCCTCTCTCAGCTCCACTGTCCCCTCTCCCAGCTCCACTGTCCCCTCACTGTCCCCTCTCTCAGCTCCACTGTCCCCTCACTGTCCCCTCTCCCAGCTCCACTGTCCCCTCACTGTCCCCTCTCTCAGCTCCACTGTCCCCTCTCTCAGCTCCACTGTCCCCTCACTGTCCTCTCTCTCAGCTCCACTGTCCCCTCACTGTCCCCTCTCTCAGCTCCACTGTCCCCTCACTGTCCTCTCTCTCAGCTCCACTGTCCCCTCTCTCAGCTCCACTGTTCCCTCACTGTCCCCTCTCTCAGCTCCACTGTCCCCTCACTGTCCTCTCCCTCACATCCACTGTCCCCTCTCTCAGCTCCACTGTCCCCTCACTGTCCCCTCTCTCAGCTCCACTGTCCCCTCACTGTCCTCTCCCTCAGCTCCACTGTTCCCTCACTGTCCCCTCTCTCAGCTCCACTGTTCCCTCACTGTCCCCTCTCACAGCTCCACTGTCCCCTCACTGTCCCCTCTCTCAGCTCCACTGTCCCCTCTCTCAGCTCCACTGTCCCCTCACTGTCCTCTCTCTCAGCTCCACTGTCCCCTCACTGTCCCCTCTCTCAGCTCCACTGTCCCCTCACTGTCCTCTCTCTCAGCTCCACTGTCCCCTCTCTCAGCTCCACTGTTCCCTCACTGTCCCCTCTCTCAGCTCCACTGTCCCCTCACTGTCCTCTCCCTCACATCCACTGTCCCCTCTCTCAGCTCCACTGTCCCCTCACTGTCCCCTCTCTCAGCTCCACTGTCCCCTCACTGTCCTCTCCCTCAGCTCCACTGTTCCCTCACTGTCCCCTCTCTCAGCTCCACTGTTCCCTCACTGTCCCCTCTCTCAGCTCCACTTTTCCCTCACTGTCCCCTCTCTCAGCTCCACTGTCCCCTCACTGTCCCCTCTCCCAGCTCCACTGTCCCCTCTCTCAGCTCCACTGTTCCCTCACTGTCCCCTCTCTCAGCTCCACTGTCCCCTCACTGTCCTCTCCCTCACATCCACTGTCCCCTCTCTCAGCTCCACTGTCCCCTCACTGTCCCCTCTCTCAGCTCCACTGTCCCCTCACTGTCCTCTCCCTCACCTCCACTGTTCCCTCACTGTCCCCTCTCTCAGCTCCACTGTTCCCTCACTGTCCCCTCTCTCAGCTCCACTGTCCCCTCACTGTCCCCTCTCCCAGCTCCACTGTCCCCTCACTGTCCCCTCTCTCAGCTCCACTGTCCCCTCTCTCAGCTCCACTGTCCCCTCACTGTCCCCTCTCTCAGCTCCACTGTCCCCTCTCTCAGCTCCACTGTTCCCTCACTGTCCCCTCTCTCAGCTCCACTGTCCCCTCACTGTCCTCTCCCTCACATCCACTGTCCCCTCTCTCAGCTCCACTGTCCCCTCACTGTCCCCTCTCTAAGCTCCACTGTCCCCTCACTGTCCTCTCCCTCACCTCCACTGTTCCCTCACTGTCCCCTCTCTCAGCTCCACTGTTCCCTCACTGTCCCCTCTCTCAGCTCCACTTTTCCCTCACTGTCCCCTCTCTCAGCTCCACTGTCCCCTCACTGTCCCCTCTCCCAGCTCCACTGTCCCCTCACTGTCCTCTCCCTCACATCCACTGTCCCCTCTCTCAGCTCCACTGTCCCCTCACTGTCCCCTCTCTCAGCTCCACTGTCCCCTCACTGTCCTCTCCCTCACCTCCACTGTTCCCTCACTGTCCCCTCTCTCAGCTCCACTGTTCCCTCACTGTCCCCTCTCTCAGCTCCACTGTCCCCTCACTGTCCCCTCTCCCAGCTCCACTGTCCCCTCACTGTCCCCTCTCTCAGCTCCACTGTCCCCTCTCTCAGCTCCACTGTCCCCTCACTGTCCCCTCTCTCAGCTCCACTGTCCCCTCTCTCAGCTCCACTGTTCCCTCACTGTCCCCTCTCTCAGCTCCACTGTCCCCTCACTGTCCTCTCCCTCACATCCACTGTCCCCTCTCTCAGCTCCACTGTCCCCTCACTGTCCCCTCTCTAAGCTCCACTGTCCCCTCACTGTCCTCTCCCTCACCTCCACTGTTCCCTCACTGTCCCCTCTCTCAGCTCCACTGTTCCCTCACTGTCCCCTCTCTCAGCTCCACTTTTCCCTCACTGTCCCCTCTCTCAGCTCCACTGTCCCCTCACTGTCCCCTCTCCCAGCTCCACTGTCCCCTCACTGTCCTCTCCCTCACATCCACTGTCCCCTCTCTCAGCTCCACTGTTCCCTCACTGTCCCCTCTCTCAGCTCCACTGTCCCCTCACTGTCCTCTCCCTCACCTCCACTGTCCCCTCACTGTCCTCTCCCTCACATCCACTGTCCCCTCTCTCAGCTCCACTGTCCCCTCACTGTCCCCTCTCTCAGCTCCACTGTCCCCTCACTGTCCTCTCCCTCACCTCCACTGTCCCCTCACTGTCCCCTTTCTCAGCTCCACTGTCCCCTCACTGTCCCCTCTCTCAGCTCCACTGTTCCCTCACTGTCCCCTCTCTCAGCTCCACTGTCCCCTCACTGTCCCCTCTCTCAGCTCCACTGTCCCCTCACTGTCCCCTCTCTCAGCTCCACTGTCCCCTCACTGTCCTCTCCCTCACCTCCACTGTTCCCTCACTGTCCCCTCTCTCAGCTCCACTGTTCCCTCACTGTCCCCTCTCTCAGCTCCACTGTCCCCTCACTGTCCTCTCTCTCAGCTCCACTGTCCCCTCACTGTCCCCTCTCTCAGCTCCACTGTCCCCTCACTGTCCCCTCTCTCAGCTCCACTGTCCCCTCACTGTCCTCTCCCTCACCTCCACTGTTCCCTCACTGTCCCCTCTCTCAGCTCCACTGTTCCCTCACTGTCCCCTCTCTCAGCTCCACTGTCCCCTCACTGTCCCCTCTCTCAGCTCCACTGTCCCCTCACTGTCCTCTCCCTCACATCCACTGTCCCCTCTCTCAGCTCCACTGTCCGCTCACTGTCCCCTCTCTCAGCTCCACTGTCCCCTCACTGTCCTCTCCCTCACATCCACTGTCCCCTCACTGTCCTCTCCCTCACATCCACTGTCCCCTCTCTCAGCTCCACTGTCCCCTCACTGTCCCCTCTCTCAGCTCCACTGTCCCCTCACTGTCCTCTCCCTCACCTCCACTGTCCCCTCACTGTCCCCTCTCTCAGCTCCACTGTCCCCTCACTGTCCCCTCTCTCAGCTCCACTGTTCCCTCACTGTCCCCTCTCTCAGCTCCACTGTTCCCTCTCTCAGCTCCACTGTCCGCTCACTGTCCCCTCTCTCAGCTCCACTGTCCCCTCACTGTCCTCTCCCTCACATCCACTGTCCCCTCTCTCAGCTCCACTGTCCGCTCACTGTCCCCTCTCTCAGCTCCACTGTCCCCTCACTGTCCCCTCTCTCAGCTCCACTGTCCCCTCACTGTCCTCTCCCTCACCTCCACTGTTCCCTCACTGTCCCCTCTCTCAGCTCCACTGTCCGCTCACTGTCCCCTCTCTCAGCTCCACTGTCCCCTCACTGTCCTCTCCCTCACATCCACTGTCCCCTCTCTCAGCTCCACTGTCCCCTCACTGTCCCCTCTCTCAGCTCCACTGTCCCCTCACTGTCCTCTCCCTCACCTCCACTGTCCCCTCACTGTCCCCTCTCTCAGCTCCACTGTCCCCTCACTGTCCCCTCTCTCAGCTCCACTGTCCCCTCACTGTCCTCTCCCTCAGCTCCACTGTCCCCTCACTGTCCTCTCCCTCACCTCCACTGTTCCCTCACTGTCCCCTCTCTCAGCTCCACTGTTCCCTCACTGTCCCCTCTCTCAGCTCCACTGTCCCCTCACTGTCCTCTCTCTCAGCTCCACTGTCCCCTCACTGTCCCCTCTCTCAGCTCCACTGTCCCCTCACTGTCCCCTCTCTCAGCTCCACTGTCCCCTCACTGTCCCCTCTCTCAGCTCCACTGTCCCCTCACTGTCCTCTCCCTCACATCCACTGTCCCCTCTCTCAGCTCCACTGTCCGCTCACTGTCCCCTCTCTCAGCTCCACTGTCCCCTCACTGTCCTCTCCCTCACATCCACTGTCCCCTCTCTCAGCTCCACTGTCCGCTCACTGTCCCCTCTCTCAGCTCCACTGTCCCCTCACTGTCCTCTCCCTCACATCCACTGTCCCCTCTCTCAGCTCCACTGTCCCCTCACTGTCCCCTCTCTCAGCTCCACTGTCCCCTCACTGTCCTCTCCCTCACCTCCACTGTCCCCTCACTGTCCTCTCCCTCACATCCACTGTCCCCTCTCTCAGCTCCACTGTCCCCTCACTGTCCCCTCTCTCAGCTCCACTGTCCCCTCACTGTCCTCTCCCTCACCTCCACTGTTCCCTCACTGTCCCCTCTCTCAGCTCCACTGTTCCCTCACTGTCCCCTCTCTCAGCTCCACTGTTCCCTCACTGTCCCCTCTCTCAGCTCCACTGTTCCCTCACTGTCCCCTCTCTCAGCTCCACTGTCCCCTCACTGTCCCCTCTCTCAGCTCCACTGTCCCCTCACTGTCCTCTCCCTCACATCCACTGTCCCCTCTCTCAGCTCCACTGTCCGCTCACTGTCCCCTCTCTCAGCTCCACTGTCCCCTCACTGTCCCCTCTCTCAGCTCCACTGTTCCCTCACTGTCCCCTCTCTCAGCTCCACTGTCCCCTCACTGTCTCCTCTCTTGGCTCCACTGTCCCCTCACTGTCCCCTCACTGTCCCCTCTCTCGGCTCCACTGTGCCTCATTACTTCCTCTGCCCTCTCTCAGTATTTCTCTTCGTATGTCTTTGTCTCCCTCACATCTCTCTCTCTCTCTCTCTGTGTCTCTCATCACTCTCTTACTATTCTTTCTCTCTCAGTATCTCTATTTATTTCTATTTCTCTTTATCTTTGTCCCCCTCCTCTCTCTCTCTGAGTATTTCATTAGGCCGTTATTGATGAGGTCACACTCATGTGGAACTGTGTTTACTCTGAGACGGAGGTTTTATTCTCTTTGATTCGTTTTTATTTGGGGTTTATTTTGCGGCTGTGACGCCGGGGTAAAGTGGGATAAATGACGGAGTGTCTGAGCCTGCGGCTGCAGAAATACAGATCGTTCTGAGTGAAGGACAAGACCCGAGAACTGAAAGAACGAGGGATAAACTTCACCTTCGAAAAATATTAAACACCACTTATAAATCAGCAGCTGTGAGCTGCACACGGAGGACACAGGGCTTTTAATCTTCACTGAAACACGAACTGAAACAGGGCTATGGTCACCAGGCTCAACACCAAGTGTGGGACAGAGGGGTGTAAAGCCCTTGAATGCTGATGTGTGGAACTGTGTTCTCTGGAGCGATGGGGTTCCTCTGGTGTGTGGAACAGTGGAACTGTGTTCTCTGGAGGGATGGAGTTCCTCTGGTGTGTGGAACAGTGGAACTGTGTTCTCTGGAGTGATGGAGTTCCTCTGGTGTGTGGAACAGTGGAACTGTGTTCTCTGGAGCGATGTTCTTCTGGGCTGAGTTTGATCCAGTACTAATCTCCAACACCAGCCCCTGACCCTCACTTGTGATTATGAGGCTGAACTCCATCAGATCCTCACAGCTATGTTCCAGCATGTAATATGAAACCTTCCCTGATGAGCAAAGTTACTGCAGAGAAGAGGAACTCTCTCTCTCTCTCTCTTTCTCTCTCTCTCTCTCTCTCCTCATCATGGTTCCCTGAACACCTTGTTAGCAACAGGAAGCAAAAGCACAAATAAAAAGGATAGAATAGAATCCCTCTCTTTCTGAAGGTGTTACAAACCTTGGTTACAGTCCCCTACACACACACACTGTGAACCAATAAAAAAAAAAAAAATATATATATATATATATATATATATATCATTTCAATGTTAAAGCAACTGTAGGTCATATTTTGACCTTCAAATTAGCTTCAGAATCATTGTGATGCTCCACTGAGCTGTAACAGGGAGAACAGAGCCTCTGTTATTACTGCTCTGGGCTCAGCACTGCAGAAACTACACTATGTAACTTTTAGAGGATTTCAGGACAGTGCTGTAAAAGTGAATTACACTGAAGTCAATTAATGCAAAATCTTACCTTGAGTTCCTTTAAATTAATACTGGAAATAAAGGGGGAAATATGGCCAATCAGGAGATTTCTCTCTGTAGTATCCAGGCAGATTTAGCCAAGCTCCTCTCCCATTGGTCAGGACTTCAGAATCTGAACAGAAGGCCTTGTACATCTGTTTAACTCCTGACATCATTCGAATGAGAGCGAGGAATCAGCTAATTCACTCCAGCCACGTGTCTAGAACCATCTGTATTCACTGGTTTCACGTCACGTCACTGCAGAGAACACAGTTCCACTGTTCCTCTGGCAGACACTTGACATTGAGCATGGTCAGCTGCTCCAGAGTGCCATATTCAGTTTCATATTCGATTACACACACATTGTTCTGCAATGGGTGCAAATTTCAACCGAGCATCACTATTATACGCAGTGTCCACAAACTTTTGGACAAACTGTGTATATCAACATCTGTTCCCTGCTTCAAAGAAAACATCTGGAGGGTTTTCAGAAGCCTCATAGGCCTCTGATGTCTGTGTTGAATCAATAAAGTGGAAAGGGTAATAAACCTTTATGAGAATCTGTTATCTTAATGCTAACATACTACTAGAAACCCCATAGGAGTGCTAGCAGAAGTTAGCATTCTGTTTCAACTAGAGCTCTAATAATCACTGACACCCCCCAACACACAAACACACACACACACTCTTGACCTCCAGCTCTGAATTAGAACCCATCTCACTCTCTCTCTCTCTCTCTCTCTCTCTCACACACACACACACACACACACACCCTCTCTCTCTCTCTCTCTCTCTCTCTCTCTCTCTCTCTTTCAGGCATTTCAATACATCGCCATAAATTAGAATATTAATAATTCACGGAGGGCAGAGAGAATGGCTAATGAGCCGCGTCGCTAACTCACCAGGAAGAAAATAAACATCCTTTTGTTCTCGTTAAAGAATCAGCTGTTTACAGACGAATAAAAACAAAAAACAAAACAACAAAAAACTAATAAATAAATGAATAAAATAGAAATAAAAAATACAGAATTAAAAATAGAGAGCGCTGTGTTCCTCCACGACACAAACTCCCTCCGAAATAAATGCTCTTCCATTACAATGATTTAAGTTCAACTCATCGTTATTATTATTAATTTATTATTAATTTTTAGCCTTTTTCTTATTCACTCTCTCACTCTCTTCCTGTTCTCTATTTCCTATTTTCCTTCATCTCTCTATCAATTTCTCTCTCTCTCTCTCTCTCTCTCTCTGTCTCTGTCTCTGATCTCTCTCTCTCTCTCTCTCTCTCTCTCTCTCTCTCTCTCTTTCTTTCTTTCTCTCTGATCTCTCTCTCACACACACACACACACTCTCTTCCTGTTATACATCCTTTATTTCCTATTTTCCTTTATCTCTCCATCACTTTATCTCTCTCTCTCTCTCACTCTATCTCTCTCTCTCACTCTCTCTCTCTCTCTCTGATCTCACTCTCTCTCCCTCTCTCTGATCTCTCTCTTTCTCTCACTCTCTCTCTCTCTCTCACTCTCTCTCTCTCTGATCTCACTCTCTCTCCCTCTCTCTGATCTCTCTCTTTCTCTCACTCTCTCTCTCTCTCTCACTCTCTCTCTCTGATCTCACTCTCTCTCCCTCTCTCTGATCTCTCTCTTTCTCTCTCTCTCCCCATCTTTCTCTCCCATTCACTTTCTCCTCTCCCTGATATTTCCCTCTCTTTTCTTCCCTCCCTCATTTTTTATTCCTCCCTCAGAAAAACACAATGAAATAAACCACAGAACGAGTGAAAGCTTTAATTCTCTGAATATTTTTCTGTCTAATTTTATTCGGAATTGTGGAGGAGTGAGGTCAGATCGTCCATAACCCAAGAGAATGGTGGTCAGTAATTGCAGAGTGAGTACAGATCAATAATCGGTTTTATTGATCGCTGAGGGGTCGTCTGAAGAACAATCATTTAACCCCATTTATCCCAGAGCTTTATCGACGAAGCTCTAAAATGAACAAGTGCTGGGTTTGTTGATGGATTCCTCTCTGTGATTGATTAGGGACATCGAACATGCACACACACACACACACACACACAAACACTTCTCCGCAAGGTTAACCATGTCACTCGGACCCTGCGTTGACTGTTTTCAGACAAAGACACGTCTGGTTCTGGACACTGAGCGAACGTAAATAATCTGTACACAAAATCATTCAGAGGAACTGGACACTCAGAGGAACATTTTATTGCTAATAATTGCTCAAGAAACATAACGGTGAGTCTCCTAAAATTCCTTAGGAGAAATAGAATGAGACAAAAGGGAGACATGAGACACGAGAGAGAGAGAGAGAGAGAGAGAGAGAGAGAGAGATAAAGAAGATAAAAGAGAGAGTGGGGCTTGTTTAATTTGGCAAATCTGAGCACAGTTTGTGACTTTACTGAGATCTCCACTAAAACTCCAGAGGAGACACATGTGAGACACTGAGGTCTCTATAAAAGGAAACATTTGAGCATCAAATGAATGTTTTTTTAACTGATTTCACTGTTTTCTAAGAGATTTTTTTTTCTCTTCTCAGTCCAGACACTGAGGGGTTTAAAACTCCAGCAGCACTGCTGTGTCTGATCCACTCTACACCAGCACAACACACACTAACACACCACCACCACGTCAGTGTCACTGCAGCGCTGAGAATGATCCACCACCACATCACACCTGCTCTGTGGGGGTCCTGAGGGCGTTCAATGGACATGGGGGTGGTTTTAACGTTATGGCTGGCCAGTGTCTGTGGGGGTGGTCCATGGAGCTTTCGGACGTGACCTTCTCCAGGAATTCATCTGTTTTCCTTGATGCTGCTGCAGTTCCTTCATCTCTCTCTTTATTGATCCTTGATTTTAACAGCTGCTCCGTTTATTCATCCATAACTAAGATATAAAATATTAAATATAAAGTGTAATATAAGTTTCTCTGCAGCCTGTTGATTGAAAAGTGCAGCCCGAAGAGCCGCGGCGTGGAAGAGATTTCGATTCCGACCAGTTCATTGGACCATGGTCAGAAACCCATCAGAGATTGAAAGGCAATCAAACGAGTGTAAATCTGCCTCTTTAGAATCCAGCTCCGAAACAGAACCTCAGGCCCCGGCTCCGCCTGCCATTTTCCGACCTGCTGCCTTCGCTCACCGAGAAAAGCCTGAGACAATCACAGTTATTGATCCCCGATAGGAAATATCAGCCCTTCAGAACAAGATGAGGCTCAGAGGAATTCAAAATCTGCATCTGAGAACATCTCCGCACGCTTCGGGAACTCAGGAACCCAGAGGATGCTGCGTTTCGTTTTGAACCTCGTCTTTCTTTACAACACAGCCTCTGTTTTACTGTGAACTCACTGTGTACCCTCCAGCATTTTAGAGTTGTATCTTCTCACATTACACAGTCTATTTACATGTTACTTACAGTGGAACAGTATAAAATTACATACGTCTCTCTTTAATCACGCAATAACAATTAAAATATATATATATATATATATATATATATATATATATATATATATATATATATATATATTATTCATTAATTACAGAGAAAAGACATGTGTTGCGTAAAGAAGGCTTCCTGTGTTAGTGCTACGAAGATATTTTATTTTGAAACCATTTAAGGGTTAATAATCACCAGAGAACAGTCAGAAGCAGGGGTATTATATTTGTTTAGTTTAGGAACACACCCTGGAGGGGGCGCCAGTCCTTCACAAGGCAACACAGACACACACACATTCACTCACACATTCACACCTACGGACACTAGTGACTACCTGCTGCGCCACCGTGCCGCACATCCATATCTTTCCACAGTTATATTATAGTATCTGTATACATTCATCCCATTTTTAAAGGCTATTAGGAATCTCTATTTTAGTTATGTACCCCTTTATATCTTTCTTTACGTCGTAGATTCCATCTTATGTTCATTTCAAACTGAAGTTTGTATCATTTATGTGTCAAATTAGACTTGGAGGGGGAGCCCAGGAGAAAAAATACTAAACCGTACCCAGTGTTGCTTTAAAAATAAAATGTTCATGTTCAAGCTGAAGTCTCTCCAGCAGTGAAAACTCACACAATGAGTCTAAACAGATACAAACACCACACACACTCACTGAATACTACATCAAAGAGCTTCTTATTTATATGGTCATTTGTCTGACTGTGTGTTTGATCTTTAGTGGAGTCTGATGGTCGTCTGCTGCTCTGTGCCTCCACTGAACGATGTACATTCCTGAGTCCTGTACAGATTTAATGAAGAGGAAAGTTTGGTGTGATTCACACACAGCTTACACCAAAAGAACAGTGGCTCTAACACATCACACGTCTCTTACTGGTGTTTGATTGTTTTACTTGTTTACATTTTTAAATATATTTCACAGTTATTACAACACCGCGCCCCTGAAATGGACAAGTGAAAAAGATGATGATGAGTTACTGCAAGATATACAGAATTTTAATGTGGAGCGGTGTGTGTGAGTAAGAAGCGACTGTATCTTTTAAGGTGGAGCGGTGTGTGTGAGTAAGAAGCGAATGTATCTTTTAAGGTGGAGCGGTGTGTGTGAGTAAGAAGCGACTGTATCTTTTAAGGTGGAGTGGTGTGTGTGAGTAAGAAGCGAATGTATCTTTTAAGGTGGAGCGGTGTGTGTGAGTAAGAAGCGACTGTATCTTTTAAGGTGGAGCGGTGTGTGTGAGTAAGAAGCGACTGTATCTTTTAAGGTGGAGCGGTGTGTGTGAGTAAGAAGCAAATGTATCTTTTAAGGTGGAGCGGTGTGTGTGAGTAAGAAGCGACTGTATCTTTTAAGGTGGAGCGGTGTGTGTGAGTAAGAAGCGAATGTATCTTTTAAGGTGGAGCGGTGTGTGTGAGTAAGAAGCGACTGTATCTTTTAATGTGGAGCGGTGTGTGTGAGTAAGAAGCGACTATCTTTTAAGGTGGAGCGGTGTGTGTGAGTAAGAAGCGACTGTATCTTTTAAGGTGGAGCGGTGTGTGTGAGTAAGAAGCGACTGTATCTTTTAAGGTGGAGCAGTGTGTGTGAGTAAGAAGCGACTGTATATTTTAAGGTGGAGCGGTGTGTGAGAGTAAGATGCAACTGTATCTTTTAAGGTGGAGCGGTGTGTGTGAGTAAGAAGCGACTGTATCTTTTAAGGTGGAGCGGTGTGTGTGAGTAAGAAGCGACTGTATCTTTTAAGGTGGAGCGGTGTGTGTGAGTAAGAAGCGACTGTATCTTTTAAAGAGCAACTACATTTATATTAAGGTAGAACTATGGAAATAACAAGGAGAAACTTAAGAGATTTTGGAGTGTACACCTGGTTGAACAGAGTCTCTCCTACCATGAGTGATAAGAAATGAGATCAGTTTCAAATAAATCTGTGCATTCTTCTGCATTTAAATTGCCTCCTTTAAAAAAGAGCCTCCTTAAAATAATCTCATCTCTGTCAAAGTTTCAGGGTTCAATCCACTCAACAACACGAGCAAAACGAGCCAGATTCCTCAAACCTCTGAAAATGCTGAGTAAGCATGTGGCTAACATAGCTAGCATTGCTAACACAGGCTTAGATCATTAGCCGTGAGTGGAACAGAGTTCTGAGCTCTTATCGATACATTCATTATCTCTCCTCATTAGGAACACTAACACATTAACACTGTTCATAACTGAGGGGCAGAGATCAAGAGTGTGTTCCTCGTCCCTGCAGCAACACCGAAGACTTAACACTAGATGCTGGAACATTGTTGTGAGTGTTTTATGGCATTCGGCCTCATAAACATTGATTATTATTTCTGGATTCCAAATGCATCCTAGAGGTATCAGATGGACCTCCATCACTGCAGAGAGCACAGAGAGGATTTATAACCTTCTCCACGCACATGTAACAAATGTGGTCTTTGTCCCTGGAAGCGGGTTCTTGTTTAGTGGCTGTTCTCTCGTGGTTCAGAGCGAGTCGAGTAGGGACTAAACCGTGGCGTGTAAACCTTGCAGAGCGCTGATTGTCCAGAGAGAGTCGTCACTCTACGCCACGCAACGCAGACGACCAGCACCAACTCTCCATCTGTAAAATCTCCAGCTGCAGCAGAGATCACGTTTGTTTTTATCCAACTCACGACACAACGGGGGTCAGCTGACTGCTCCAAACAGCATCCCCAACAGGTCAGGAAATCTTGTGCATTATTTCTACGGTGCCAAGAGACATGGAGCACACAGAGCTCTGATTGTGCTCTGATTTATTTCACCCTTCACAGTGTGAACATTCACAATCCGGGACTCCCCTATCAGCAGAGTTACGCTAGCAGAAACGGAACGGTGACAGTTGATTCCATCCCTTCTGCAGTGTGGCCACTCGGGGGCTAAAGCACATTTTTGGTCAATAGTATGGCACTTATGTTCATCAAATTCTGACATATGATGTACAAGAAATTGCCTTCTAAGCGTGTTTATAACTGCTAATGCATGTTATGAAGTCCCTATGTGCGCAGACTTCAAATAGCTGTTAGCAAATATTGTATAAACAAAATATGGGAGGACAGAAAAGGTTTGGACATGAGGAGCGTCATGAGGAGAGCTAGGAACGAGGAAATGGACGTAAATGCAGAGATATTTATTTACACAGAATGTACAAGCAAAGTGGAGAAGGATACAAAACACTAGAGGACAAGAAAACACAAAAAATGATACACTACTGAGAAATAAAAAGACAGGAATAAACACACTCAGAATATAGAAGTAAATCACTGAAAAAACAAAATGAGGAACTAAAGTTAAATAGAAGTTAGACGGAATATAATCAGGATACAAAAACGGAGCTAAAGCAACTACTAAACACAAGAACGATAACGAACATAAACCACAAACACCAAAACAGAGAGAGACAGAAACACAAGGTCAGAACAGAGAGAGCTAGGAACAGACACGAGGAAATCACCAGAAACCTCGAACGTCCGACCAAGACAGAGACGAGGAGCCGGGAAGTTAAACCATTAGGGAACACAGAGCCCCCGGGATGATTCACACACGTGATAGCGGTGTGACTCCCAAAACACGAGGAAGAACAGCAGGTGTGGAACATAAACAAAACACAGAACAGAGGCGAGGGAACCAGACTGAAAAGGGAACAGAGCACAGGAAAGAACCAAACACCAAACAGACAAAGAGACATTTCAGGAGAGAAGTCAAGGTGCTCTGCGTGGACAGGGCACTAATGTGTCTCTCCTTTAAAACCCGGGCGCTGCTGATTGTTGTGTGTGGGGTTTTGTTGTGGGTGTATATTTTGAGGATGATTATTTTTAAATATGAATTATTCACGTGACGGAGGCTCGGCTGGTGATGTGTGTTACTCCGGGGCTCGAGGAGCACACAGAGATGGCTGGGAGAGTATGCAGATTGGGTTTTGATGGATGGTGTTAGCATGCGACGGCAGCCGTGGGGTGATTAGCATTAGCATTAGCATGGCTAAGGTATGAAAGGATGAGTTCTCCACCCCTCCATCAGGAGCAAGCGCTGGGATTATTCGGATCTGAGATGGATGATGTAACGGAGCTCTATCCCTGCACACGATTACTGAAGGAGGTTCACTCTGCCATGGCCAGTCGAGGGTTATATATATTATATTATATATAATATATTAGTAAAATGAAGCACTTCTCTTTTTGGATCCCAGGGATTAGATGGAACTCCAGCTCTCCAGGGAACACCGCTCCACAGTGCTAATGACTCACTCACTCTGTCACCCATTCATTCACACACTCACCCAGTCACTCACTCACACAGTCACTCACTCACTCACTCACTCACCCAGTCACTCACTCACTCACACACTCACCCAGTCACTCACTCTGTCACCCAGTCACTCACCCACTCACCCAGTCACTCACCCAGTCACTCACACACTCACCCAGTCACTCACTCACTCACTCACCCAGTCACTCATACACTCACCCAGTCACTCACACACTCACCCAGTGACTTACCCAGTAACTCACTCACTCACAAATTCACTCAGTCACTCACACACTCACCCAGTCACTCTCACATATTCTCACACTCATCCATTCACTCACACACTCACCCAGTCACTCACAAATTCACCCAGTCACTCACCCAGTCACTCACTCACTCACCAAGTCACTCACACACTCACCCAGTCACTCACACACTCACATAGTCACTCACTCACTCACACACTCACCCAGTCACTCACACACACACATAGTCACTCACTCACTCACTCACCCAATCACTCTCACACTCTCACACTCACCCAGTCACTCACTCACACACTCACCCAGTCACTCACTCTGTCACCCAGTCACTCACCCACTCACCCAGTCACTCACCCAGTCACTCACACACTCACCCAGTCACTCACCCAGTCACTCACACACTCACCCAGTGACTTACCCAGTAACTCACTCACTCACAAATTCACTCAGTCACTCACACACTCACCCAGTCACTCTCACATATTCTCACACTCATCCATTCACTCACACACTCACCCAGTCACTCACAAATTCACCCAGTCACTCACCCAGTCACTCACTCACTCACCAAGTCACTCACACACTCACTCAGTCACTCACACACTCACATAGTCACTCACTCACTCACACACTCACCCAGTCACTCACACACACACATAGTCACTCACTCACTCACTCACCCAATCACTCTCACACTCTCACACTCACCCAGTCACTCTCACATATTCTCACCTGTGGACAGTTTCACACACTCATCCATTCACGCACATGCTCACCCAGTCAAACAGACACACTCCTTGTTGTTGATGTTTATATGTCTCCTTTACTGCAGCACCTTTAAACCATGCTGATTGGTTCTTTAATGCTGCTTTAGGAGTGTGTTTACATGGATCTCCGCCAGCTGGAGATGATTTCCCGTTAGCGCCTCCCCCTGGTCGTAGGGGGCTGGGAGGGATGTGTCGTGCGGAATTTACTTGATGAACGCAGATCTCCGCCACATTTTAATTTTCTCCGACGCGGAGAACGGAGGCTTTTAAATGAGTGTGAGACGAGGAGAACGAGCCGAGGACGAGACGTGACTGAAGTGATAGGAGGACTCTGACTAATCTGTGTTCAGAGAATCCCCAGTGGAACGGCGTTCTCAGGAATGGCTGCGGTGTGTTTACCTGAGAGCCTCGTTTGTATTTGCGTTGCTCTTTCGGCTCATTTTTGTTGTTGGGTGTTGTTTTTCTTCCTTTTTTCTCAGAGCCATGACCTCAGAGAAAAACCTCTGAGAGATGTCTCACACCCACACACAAACATAGTGAGAAAAAAACCTTCTCATGAATATCTCAGAGAAAAGAATGATCAAAAAAAGAGATCTCCTTAATGTTTCTGTGTAGTTTTCCCTACACAACAGTGAGATCAAATGAAAAACCAAACGAGACTTCAGCATAAGCTCCTGATGCTCAAGTGTGTCTACTGAGATAAAGACATCAGTGATCTCATCTGTATCTCCTCTAGAGATTTAGTGGAGATCTCAGGAAAGTAAAACTGCTCAAATTTGTTAGATGAATTAAACTCTATTCTTACTTTACTTCTCCCATGTCTCATCTCTTTTTTCTCATTTAATTTCTCCTTAGGAATTTTAGAAGAATGGCTGTTATGTCTCCTGATCCATTACAGAGCAACTAATGAGCAACACAATATTCCTCTGGGGTGGTTTCTCGGAGGAAAGAAAACTTCAGAAAGCAGGTCTTATTAATGTCTCTGTAGTTTCTCCCAGAAAACAATGAGATCAGATGGAAAACAGAGGATACTTTAACAGAAGTCTCCTGCTGCCCAAATGTGTCTCCTGAGATAAAGACCTCATTGTCTCACACATGTCTCCTCTGGAGTTTTAGTTGAGATCTCTGTGTCACGCCCTCGTCCTGTCTATGTGTTCTCTTAGCACATGGCTCTGTTTGTTATTGTCCATGTCTCCGCCCATGTCCCGCCTCCTTGTCCGTCCTGCTCGTTATCTGTTCCAGGTGTGTCTTGTCTGTGTTATGTATTTAAGTCCCCTTGTCTCACTTCCTCTTGTTGGTCATTTGTGTTGCTTCCATTGTTGCTGTGTTATGTCGCTCAGTCCGATCTGTCTGTCTGTCTCCATCGTGTCATGTTGTCGTTTTACTTACTAGTCATGTTGTTTCTCATTTCCCATGTCATGTTGTTTAGCCCTCTAGTCTCTGTCCTGTTTGCTTTAGCTCTTTGTGTTTAGGATTAGCCTGTCTCTGCTGTTTCTCGTTTCCACTGTCATTGTTGTTTCGCTCCCTTCTGTCTGTCTGTATTCCTCTTCAGTCTGTTTAGCTCTCTGTCCTGTGTTAGTTTGTTAGCTCTCTAGTCTCTGTCCCATTAGCACTGTTCAGGTTTAGTCTGTGTCCAAGTTTAGTTCGCTTAGCTCCTTTTGTCCATGTCTCTGTTTGTTGTCTTTTTAGCGAAGTCTCTTTTGTTATTGTTTTTGTAAATAAAGTTCACTGTGCTTTAGCGTGTGCCTCCGTCAGTCCGCCCCCCGAGATTCCTGACACTCTGTAAAGTCACACTGTGCTCAGATTTGCCAGATGAACTAAAGTCTTCTCTCTAATTTCTCTCTCTTTGTCTCATGTCTCATTTTGTTTCTCCTAAAGAATTTGAGGAAAATCACCATTATGTTTCCTGAGCCATTACAGAGAAAATTATGAGCAGTAAAATGTTCCTCTGGGTTCACCTTCTCCTCCCGCTGTTCTCCTGAGACAAAGAGCATTGACCAAGAGTGTGTTTCTCTTTTACTGCAGTTACTCTCTCTGCTCTCCTGGGAGACTTTACTGTACACACTGGAACATAGCTGTGAGGATCTGATGGAGTCCAGCCTCATAGTCATCAGTAAGGGGCAGGGGCTGGCGTTGGGGATTAGTTCTGGATCAAACTCACCTCTTCAACATGTGTTGAGTTCTGTGTGAGGTTCTCCCTGCTCCGAAGGAGGGTTCATGTTCTGTGTGAGGTTCACCCAGCCCTGAAGGAGGTTCCATGTTCTGTGTTGGGTTCTGTGTGAGGTTCACCCAGCCCTGAAGGAGGTTCCATGTTCTATGTGAGGTTCACCCAGCCCTGAAGGAGGTTCCATGTTCTGTGTTGGGTTCTGTGTGAGCTTCTCCCTGCTCTGAAGGAGGTTCCGTGTTCTGTGTGAGCTTCTCCCTGCTCTGAAGGACGTTCCGCGTTCTGTGTTGGGTTCTGTGTGAGGTTCTCCCTGCTTTGAAGGAGGTTCCATGTTCTGTGTTGGGTTCTGTGTGAGGTTATCCCTGCTCTGAGGGAGGTTCTGTGTTCTGTGTTGGGTTCTGTGTTGGACTGTATTGTTCTCTCTCTCCAGTGTGAGTTGTTATCTCGCTCAATCGGCCCTCCACCTCACGCTGGCGCTCCGCAGGTTGTTTGCACACGGACCTGGGTTTGGTTTTGTTTCATTTAATATCACTCAGCATGAGAGAGACGGACAGAGAGAGAAAGAGAGTGAGAGAGAGAATAAGTGAGACTGAGTGAGTGACACATTTAGAGAGAGAAAGGAGACTTGGATTAGGGACTCAGATGGATGAGAAGGTGAATGAGAGAACGAAGGAGAGAGAGAGGAGTTTGCAGTCTCAGGTACAGAGAGACAGGAGAGAGATGGATGAGTGAGTTAGACCGACAGTGAAGGAATGAAAAGAGAAAGAATGGGTTTGAATGAGAGAGAGACAGAGTAAGAGGGAAAGATATACTGAAAGAATGAGAGAGAGAGAGAGAGAGAGAGAGGAAAATGAGAGGTATAGAGAGTTAAGAGAAAGAAAGAAGGAATAGTGAGAGAGAGAAAGTAGAGTTTGATAAAGACGTGAGATGAATGAATGAGAGAATGGAACAGGAACAGAAGGCTCTGCGTTTCTCTGAATGTCTCATGATGAGAACAGTTCTGTAGTTCAGTGAGAAAGACTGAGAGTTAAGGCCAGGTTTCATATCGGCGACCTCCTCCCGCAGATGCTCTGGAAAAGCGAGAGATCCTTGAACAAAGTTCAGAGACCAAACGCGCCTCAACTTCAGCCAGAGAAGTTTAAACGTGTCGTGATTTAGGGAGCGCTGCGGAACTCAGGGACGGCGCTGAAGGCCAGGGACGAGGCTCTGTGACATTAACGCTCAGTTCCTCGTTGTTTATGAAGGGAACGAAGCCAAGGTTTGATCCTGTGACTGTGGAATCAGAGGAAAAGCTGTGTACTGCTGCATCGTGCTGACGCCTGAGAGGTCTGTCTTGCTGAAGCCACTAGAGTTGAGACATTATTACAGTTCCTGTTCCACCGTTTAACTTACATCAGTCGTTTGGCTGAAATACGTGAGAATCCCAGGCTTAAAGATGTGTTAGAAAAGAGGTAAGTTTGCTCACAGGTTTCTCATCTTTCTCATTCATATTCATAGACAACACTGTGTAATGAGTAGAGCTGGACGCTACGGACACAATCTATATCACGATATGTTTCTTCGTTTCGGTCGATACGAGGTAATTCCGATATCGAAGTGAACAATGAAACAGCCACAGAACTGAACACAGCACGACATCACCATCAAACGTCAATATCAATGTTCTTAATCTAACTTTAAAACTGAGTGAATGAACTGACGACAGCGCCCTCTAGTGACCGTCAGTCAGTGACAGATGCCGTAAATACTGTATAATGAAATACTGAATATGTGTTTAATATCATAATTGTTAGTGAAACGTTACATTGCAATATATAGTGATATTGTATTATTGCCCAGCTCTAGTTATGAGCCACAACAATCCACACTGTGCCTCTTTTACTCAGTGATAGGAAACACAGCGCGTCCGACTATAAGAACCCTCATTTGCTAAAGATTAGTAAGGGTTTAAAAGGAGAGATTGTGTGTGTGTGTGTGTGTGTGTGTGTGTTGCCCAGACCTTGTGTGGACAAAAACATGACCCATAATGCACATTTTGCACAAGTGATTAAGGTCAGTGTTAGAGCTGGAGTTACTTTCAACAACTTGGACATTTGGATGAAAAGTGAAAAGATGTCTAGAGGAAGATGTTCCTCTACATGAGATAATGATGATGATGATGATAATAATACTCGATTAATTTATAATCGCCTTTATACAGACATATTACAGTGCAGCAGTTACAGGCGACAAATAACAGGTTAAAACAACAATAATAAAATAAAGCAGTGAGAGAATAAATCATTCATTGTCTGTAACCCTTATCCAGTTCAGAGCTGTGGTGGGTCCGGAGTCTACCCGGAATCACTGGGCGCAAGGCAGGAACACACCCTGGAGGGGGCGCCAGTCCTTCACAGGGCGACACACACTCACACATTCACACCACACTCCTCACAGACAGTCACCCGGAGCGGGACTCAAACCCACAACCTCCAGGACCTTGGAGACGTGACAGAGACACTACCTGCTGCTCCTCCGCCCTGAGAAAATACGGAAAACTAAAATTAATGATAAAAACATGAGTATAGTAAGAAAACAGAGGCGTACACTGACTCTGATAAAACAACAAGGCACTGAGGGTAGGACTATACATTTAAAAACGCTGTCTGAACAAGAAAAGTTATTAGATCCGAGTGAATTTAGCCCGAAAAGCAATGACCGTACGACGTCTGGGGTCTGGTGGGGAGTTCAGGGATAAGGCCGACACACACGAGACGGGACGTGTCCCCAATGTACACCATCCTCAAAATCTCACGAAGAGCAGCGTCGCGAGAGCAGACAAACGAGACGTGAACAAACCCGGCGGACGAGAGTGAAAAAGAAAAGGATGTGGATGAAAAGAAAGGGATCGACGGGGATTAAATTTACTGCACCGTGAACGTGAGGTGAACACAGATTCCTTACACACAGGTCTCACTCGACTCGACTCTCACTGGCTGACGGTTTTCAGGAACAACGTCCGATCGCGTTTACACCAGAGAATCTGCGTCCACCCCACAGCGCAGGACTCGTGCAGGACTGAACATCCGCTGTTGTGTTTAAGACTCATCTCCACAATGAGTGTCTCCACTGTCAGACCTTATTCTTTATTAACTGTAGATTATAAAGTTGTGTTGAGTTCATTCGCCCCGTGTGACTTTTATTGTGTATTTTATTCTCCACAGTTGTATAATGAAAGATTACAGAGATCCCCCTCTCCTTCTGGAGAAGAGAATGTAATGAACCTTTAGGAAACACAACTGGACTCTAACACCACTGCTGCACCTTTAAAGATACACTACACTGTTTGTAGCTTCAGTGACAGTGATTAGTACTGAGTGTTTATACTATGTAATGTCTCGCTCCCTGTCTCGCTCTCTCTAACTGTGTGTGTGTGTGTGTGTGGCTGAGAGAGAGAAAGAGAGATGATATTTTCTCTCTGGAGGGAGGTCTGTGTCCCCGGGGAACAGTGAGGTGCAGATGGAGACAATAAATTCAGCTTTTTCGGTGTCCCTTGCTTGAAGAAGTCTGGAGAACAACACACTGAAGGTCTCTCTCTCTCTCTGTGTGTGTGTGTGTGTGTGTGTGTGTGGGTTGCACCCATGAACAATTTGCCAAATCCTCTCTGTCAAAGCCAAGCTGTTTCTTCTGCCATTGCCTCGTTTGGTGTTTGGTGGTGAACTGGATGATTGAAGTTTGAAGAAACAAGAACATATCGCAATTTAACAATGAATTCAGTGAACAAACAGGAGCCTCAGCAGCGTGTGGAAGAATCACACACACATCCACAACAGCCTCCACCTCCTCCTCACGCTGCTCACCAGCCTGGGCTTGAGGTCAGGAGCTGACAGGGCATCCCCTCCTCTCCACTCCCACAGTCTGGAGGCAGTCTCTGATTAACACCGCTCTGTGGGGGTGAGTGTTGTCATCTGGAGGATAGGGTTCAGTCTCAGACTGTGGAGATATGAGATCACCACTGGTTACAGGATTTCATCTCGATATGTCTCTGCATTGAGAATCCTCCAGTGATGACAGGCCTCGTTGTTCCAGTGAGGGAGGTGCCGCCCCACACCATCACACAAAAGAAGCTGTTTGTCTTTGGCATTGGAGGATTTGGCAAATTATTCATGGCCACAGCCCACACACAGCTCCACTGCTCCGCCCACAAACACATGTTCCTTACAAATGTGGCACCAGTTAAAAGGGAAATTAACAGGCTCCAACGGTGTAAGATTAACTGCCAATAACCATTGTTACAACAAAGATATAATCTACCAAACATGAACTATAAACTATGTTTATGAATGAGCCTGCACTGTACCAGTCATTCCCCTGCTTAAGGGCAAGGCCTCCCTCTTCCTCCAGCTCCAATTTGGAATCCCACATTTTGTGTTTCTGGGTTTCAGGAGGTCCTCCGAGTCTGGGGGGCTTGGTCTGTGGTGCTCTCCCCCCATACAGAGAGAATACAAACATTTGGACATTAGCAGCACACACACACACACACACACTCTCACACACACAAGACACAAGGTCCTGGTGATCAAATTATTACAGGATGTACAACATCGTACTTTCTGCTGGATTTTGTCTGTTCCCTCACACACACGCCCAAGAACTGACCCCCACTGTCCACAGAGGGAAGTAGGTATTCTCCTGTTTCCTCCACACACACACACACACACACACACACACCATCATCCTTCAAGTGGTCTCAGTTGAATTCATCCCCCTCTTTCATGTCACTCGATATTAAAAACTCAGGTCTGAAATAATTGATCCCATCCCAACAGGAGCCCCCTTCATTCTCTATTCCCACAGCTGAGTGTGACAGGCTCCCTGTGATGGCTGTGTAAATCAAATCAAATCAAATTTATTTATATAGCGCTTTTCACAACTGATGTTGTCACAAAGCAGCTTCACATAATTCCAGTAAGACAAGATTTGACATGAAATGTAAAGACAAATGTAAAACCCTCAAGTGAGCAAGCCAGGGGCGACAGTGGCAAGGAAAAACTCCCCCAGCTGAGGAAGAAACCTTGGGAGGAACCAAGGCTCACAAGGGGTGACCCATCCTCCTCTGGTCAATCTACTGGTGATGATAGTTAGTAGTCCGTGAGAACTTCAGTGTAGGGACAGCTTCAAGGCACTTGGTGGTTGCTGGAGCGTGGGCAGCTGGTCTGAAGCGTGGAGGAGGATCTCGACAGTCATCCATCAGTGTCCAGACAGACAGGTGGGCAGTCGTTTACTCGGAAAGATGTAAAGGGATGGAATTAGTTTTGAACTGTTTTGTGTTTGTAAAGTAGAAAATATGAAAGTTTCCAGAGTGTGGCTAATGACTCCGGCAGATCTGACTATGACAGCATTAACTAAAAGGAGAGAACCAGAAGGACACACAGACACGGGAGCATCCTGAAACACTGGCATCCCTCCGCTCCACCGTCAACAAACCTGAGTGATCGCGAGAAGCGGCGGGACGACAGCACCAGCGTCTCAGTATACTATAATTCCCTGTGTCCATGGACCCCCCGGATCTGCCGCCTTTATCTATGGGGGAGCATTAGCTACCAAATGATAAACTAAACAAATGAGTTTTTAGCCTACATTTGAAGATTGCGACTGTGTCTGAGTCCCGAACATTTTTTGGAAGATCATTCCAGAGTTGGGGGGCTTTATAAGAAAAGGCTCTTCCCCCAGCTGAGGCCTTCTGAATTCTGGGAACATTTAAAAATCCAGTATTCTGTGATCTGAGTGAACGTGGAGGCTCATAATAGGAAATTGTATCTTGAAGATATTCAGGAGCAAGCCCATGTAGAGCTTTATATGTTAATAACAAAATTTTGTAGTCAATGCGGAATTTAACAGGCAGCCAATGAAGTGATGATAAAACTGGGCTGATATGTTCAAATTTTCTAGTTTTAGTGAGGACCCTAGCTGCAGCATTTTGAACTAGTTGAAGTTTTCTTAAATTGCTGCTGGTGCATCCTGACAGTAGTGCGTTACAGTAGTCAAGCCTTGAAGTAATAAAGGCATGTACTAATGTTTCTGCGTCCTGGAGGGATAAGGCATTTCTAATCTTAGCAATATTGCGAAGATGTAAAAAAGCTGTCCTAGTGATACTACCTATGTGTTGATCAAATGATAAATCCGGGTCAATTATGACACCAAGATTTTTTGCTGCTGAACCAGGTTTAACTGGAAAGTTAGCTAGATCTAAAATTAAATCTGATAATTTATTTCTTGTCACTTTTGGACCCAAAAGCAGGACCTCTGTTTTGTTGCTGTTTAGAAGGAGGAAGTTACGCAACATCCAGCCTTTCACGTCTTTTACACAGTCCTCTATTTTCTTTAATCTGTGTTTGTCATTGGGCTTGGCTGAAATATACAATTGTGTGTCGTCTGCGTAACAGTGAAAGTTAATGTCATGGTTTCTTATAACTGTGCCTAGCGGTAACATGTATAATGTAAATAATAATGGTCCTAAAATAGAGCCTTGTGGAATTCCAAATTTTACTTTAGAATAATTTGAATTTAGATTGTTTACTTTTACGAATTGATAACGTTCCGTTAAGTAAGATTTAAACCATAATAGGGCTGTCCCTGTGATTCCAACCATGTTTTCTAACCTTTCTATGAGAATATTGTGGTCTATTGTATCGAAGGCTGCGCTTAGGTCAAGAAGCACCAACAGGGATACGTGGCCTTGATCAGAGGCAAGAAGAAGATCATTTGTTATCTTGACTAGAGCTGTCTCTGTACTATGATGTTGCCTGAATCCAGATTGGAATTTTTCATATATATGATTCTTATGTAGATATGAACTAAGTTGTTGGGCCACAGCTTTTTCTAAGATCTTAGACAGAAATGGCAAATTAGAAATAGGCCTGTAATTAGACAGTGTACTAGCATCAAGATTTGGTTTCTTGATCATAGGTTTAATAACTGCTAGTTTAAAAGCTTTGGGTACATGGCCCAGACTAAGCGATGAGTTTACTATAGTTAAAAGAGGATCAATAATAGCTGGTAGTACTTCTTTGAGCAACTTTGTGGGAATTGCATCAAGTGTGCAAGTTGTACAGTTTGCGGAGGTGATAATCTTCTCTAGTTCTAATTGTGGGAGTGGGCAAAAGGTTTCAAGTCTTTCTTTTACAGTTATATTATGTTTTATTTCATTCACATTAGGTGGCAGCCAGGATGGATTTGATCCTGTGGCTAGAGTTTGTTGTCTAATATTCTCAATTT
Organism: Hoplias malabaricus; assembly: GCF_029633855.1. NCBI lineage: Eukaryota > Metazoa > Chordata > Actinopteri > Characiformes > Erythrinidae > Hoplias > Hoplias malabaricus. The sequence goes on from NC_089819.1 coordinate 56,221,960, forward strand.
TATTATTAAAAAAGTCCATAAAATCTTTACTGGTGAGAGTTGCTGGAATTAGTTGTTCAGAACCTGCTTGATTTTTTGTAATTCTAGAAAACACACTAAACAGTGCTCTCGGATTATTTTTATTATGGGAGATCAGCGAGGCCAGATATGCTGAGCGAGCTTTAGTGAGGGCATTTCTATACTCTATAAGGCTGTCCTTCCAGGCAGAATGGAACACTTCAAGCTTGGTTGATCGCCATTTCCGCTCTAGTTTTCGTAATGTTTGTTTTAAAGTACGGGTCTTATCGTTATACCATGGTGCAAGCTTTTTCTGTCTTATACTTTTATGTTTAAGTGGTGCTACCTTTTCTAAAGTAGATCGACAGGTATTTTCTAGGTAATCAGTTAGTACATCTAGGTCCATTGGGTCTGATGGAGTTGGAACTGGGGTCGATAGTTCTGGTAGGTTTTCTATAAATTGTAGGGCGGTAGATGGTTTTATTATACGCCTTGTAGAATAGCGAGGGTTCTTACATATATTATGGATAAAACGTAGCTCATATGAAATTAAGTAATGATCGGAGATTGCTGAGGATTGCGGTAAGATATTAATTTTGTCAATGTTAAGACCTAGTGTCAGAACTAAGTCTAAAGTGTGGCTGCAGTAGTGTGTAGGCCCTGTTACATTTTGAGTAATACCAATAGAGTCTAAGATTGAGGTAAATGCCTTTTTTAGTGGGTCACTTTCCTTCTCAAAATGGATATTGAAATCTCCTACAATTATAACTTTATGATTGCACACCGCTAGGTTTGTAGCAAAATCGCTGAATTCTTTCAGAAATTCTAAGTAAGGCCCTGGTGGTCTGTAAATGTTGCATAATAAAAATGCGTCCTTTTTTGTGACCGGATTTGTAATAATAGTGGAGAGAACCTCAAAAGAAGAGAAGGTGTCACATTGTTTAAGACTAATTTCTAGGGTATTTTGGTAAATTACACATACTCCACCTCCTTTGCCTGATATTCTTGGGCTATGTGCATAATTATAGCCTAGGGGGGTGGCTTCATTTAGTGCTAAATATTCATTTGGTTTAACCCACGTTTCCGTGAGACAGAAAACATTGAATTTATGATCACTTATAATATCATTTACGATGAGTGCTTTTGAGTTTAGTGATCTTATGTTGAGTAACCCAAATTTTAGTTCTGAGGTGTTGCTGCTAGGTGTTGTGTATGATTTAATATTGATTAGGTTGCTGAAACAGGCTGATTTTGTTTTTCTACTTTTACATTTAGTTCGGGGGAAAGACACAGTCTCAATACAGTTGAACCTGGGTGACGTCTCAAGACAGTTCGCAGACGGTCGGTTTAGCCTGTCTGTCTGCGGCCTGGTCCCGGCTCTGGATTGTCAGCAGCTATCTACACTACTCTGCTGACTAACTAAAAGACTATGTGCTATACTGCAAGAAAGTAAGGCAGCACCCTCCCGCGTGGGGTGGATACCATCCCTACCTATAAGACCAGGCTTGCCCTCAAAACGTAACCAATTTTCTATAAAGCCCACTTGATTTTCGGAACACCACTTGGACATCCAGCAGTTTAACGCCCAAAGTCTGCTGTAAGCTTCGTTGCCACGCCGCATTGGTATGGGGCCAGAGCAGATTACGGCATCGGACATCGTCTGGGCCAGTTTAATCACCTCTCTAATATTACCCTTAGTTACCTCAGACTGCCGCAGATGAATATCATTGGCCCCTACATGAATGACTACCCTCGAATATCTCCTATTAGCTAACAGTCTAAGGTTGCCACTAATATCCGGCGCTCTGGCTCCCGATAAACAGCTAACTGTGTGTACACACACACACACACACACACACACACACAGAAAGACAAACAAACACAGAGAGAGAGACAGACACACAGACAAACACACATATACACACCCACTCAGAACCAATGAGTTTTATTTTTCTAGTCTCTTTGAGCCCTGTTGTATTCCATATCCGTGTCCCGATTCCTAGGGTAGTGACCTTGTTTGCTCCCTACTTCCTACTCCCTACATAGGGAGCCCACAACTAACCCTTAATCACCTCGGACAGTGATTAAATCAGATCTAATTCCCACCTCCTGCTAACGTTGCACGGGTAACACCAAGGAGGCCGTAAAGTGCAAGCTAAGGTGTGCGCTAACGAGTCGGCTAAATTAAACAACAGCCAGATCAGAGCACTGCAGGGCTAGCTAGAATGCTAACTTACAAACACCCTCAAACTTCCAGAATCTGCTTTAAAGCTTTGTGTGACACAGTGTGATTCCTGAAGTCCAGTCTAACACTGCGAATACAACTGGGACACAAAAGTGTGACCGATTAAAGTTTAGGATTAAATTTCACCCCCCCCCCCCTCTACTGACACTCACTGGCCACTTTATCAGAAACACCCCCCCTCTACTGACACCCACTGGCCACTTTATCAGAAACACCCCCCCTCTACTGACACTCACTGGCCACTTTATCAGAAACACCCCCCCTCTACTGACACTCACTGGCCACTTTATCAGAAACACCCCCCCTCTACTGACACTCACTGGCCACTTTATCAGAAACACCCCCCCTCTACTGACACTCACTGGCCACTTTATCAGAAACACCCCCCTCTACTGACACTCACTGGCCACTTTATCAGAAACACCCCCCCTCTACTGACACTCACTGGCCACTTTATCAGAAACACCCCCCTCTACTGACACTCACTGGCCACTTTATCAGAAACACCCCCCCTCTACTGACACCCACTGGCCACTTTATCAGAAACACCCCCCTCTACTGACACTCACTGGCCACTTTATCAGAAACACCCCCCCTCTACTGACACTCACTGGCCACTTTATCAGAAACACCCCCCCTCTACTGACACTCACTGGCCACTTTATCAGAAACACCCCCCCCCTCTACTGACACTCACTGGCCACTTTATCAGAAACACCCCCCCCTACTGACACTCACTGGCCACTTTATCAGAAACACCCCCTTTCTACTGACACTCACTGGCCACTTTATCAGAAACAGCAGAATGCCCGCTTTCAGCACCTGTTCCTTTAAATGATAATGAGCCGCTCGCTGTTCACCCCGACCCCGAGCGCACAGCAGTGAGGAGCGAGGAGCAGAAGCTCTGGTTTTTAGCTGTTTTCACTCTGTTCTCTTTCTTCTCTTTCTTCTTTCTTTTACTCAGTGCTCTTATTTCTCCGCGCTCGTTGTGTCTGTTTTGCTGAGTTTAACCTCGTCTTTGCGCTCTCACATAAACACGGGTCCAGCACTGTGATTGGACAGACTCAGACGAGGGGGCGGTGCCATTCTAAAGTCTCTGCACTTGACGTCAGAAGCGGAGCAGACTCAGAACGACTCGTTTTATTCTGTGTTTTCAGATTCAGGCAGCACACATAAAACTGATTGGAGGGTCTTTAGGTTGGAGGCTGTTGTAGATTCTCAAAACAATGCACACAATCACTAACACAGTGAGGTTTTCACAATGTGCCCCTTTAAAGACGTTAAAATTGGTTTAGTGTTAATATTTCAGATGAGAAACAAAAGAAGCCGAGTTATACTCAAACGAAATGAGCGTGAAATTAGCCTCGGGCGCAACGGCTAAAGCCATTTCAGTTTTTATTATGATATTGATATTATATCAGGACACAGACTTCCCCTGTGTGTGTGTGTGTGTGTGTGTGTGTGTTTACACAGAATCTCAGGAAACTATTTCATCTGCAGTAAACAAAGCCGTGAGTAACGAGAGCAGACACCGGTGAGGAGCGGTAAAAGCGAGGGATGAACTGCATGTGTAAATGTGTTAAACCATATTTCTCTGATATCCCTGCACTGACAAATATTAATTCCACCTTAAAAGAAGGAAGAAAGAAAGAGAAGCGAAGCGCTGGGAGGAGAGCGGAGGCTGTGTTTGTGAATTCGCTCCGATGCTCATCAGGAATTCAATTAGAAAGAGTCACCTCAAAATTATGGATGGCTCAGAGAATTAATCCTGGAAATTATCCACTCCACAAACACCAAACACCGAATCTGTTACACGTGGAACCTGTGAGGTCTCGCCCTGGGAGACCACACCATATCATTAGTGGTGTCAATCTATAACAGTTATTAATCACATTAATCACAAATAAGTGCAGCACAGTGGCACACTGTCTGTGAGGAGTGTGGTGTGTTCTCTCTGTGTCTGCGTGGGTTTCTTCCGGGTGACTGTCTGTGAGGAGTGTGGTGTGTTCTCCCTGTGTCTGCGTGGGTTTTTTCCGGGTGACTGTCTGTGAGGAGTGTGGTGTGTTCTCCCTGTGTCTGCGTGGGTTTCTTCCGGGTGACTGTCTGTGAGGAGTGTGGTGTGTTCTCTCTGTGTCTGCGTGGGTTTCCTCCGGGTGACTGTCTGTGAGGAGTGTGGTGTGTTCTCCCTGTGTCTGCGTGGGTTTCCTCCGGGTGACAGTCTGTGAGGAGTGCGGTGTGTTCTCTCTGTGTCTGCGTGGGTTTCCTCCGGGTGACTGTCTGTGAGGAGTGTGGTTGGGTTTCCTCTGGGTGACTGTCTGTGAGGAGTGTGGTGTGTTCTCCCTGTGTCTGCGTGGGTTTCCTCCGGGTGACTGTCTGTGAGGAGTGTGGTGTGTTCTCCCTGTGTCTGCGTGGGTTTCTTCCGGGTGACTGTCTGTGAGGATTGTGGTGTGTTCTCCCTGTGTCTGCGTGGGTTTCTTCCGGGTGACTGTCTGTGAGGAGTGTGGTGTGTTCTCTCTGTGTCTGCGTGGGTTTCCTCCGGGTGACTGTCTGTGAGGAGTGCGGTGTGTTCTCTCTGTGTCTGCGTGGGTTTCCTCCGGGTGACTGTCTGTGAGGAGTGTGGTTGGGTTTCCTCTGGGTGACTGTCTGTGAGGAGTGTGGTGTGTTCTCCCTGTGTCTGCGTGGGTTTCCTCCGGGTGACTGTCTGTGAGGAGTGTGGTGTGTTCTCCCTGTGTCTGCGTGGGTTTCTTCCGGGTGACTGTCTGTGAGGAGTGTGGTGTGTTCTCCCTGTGTCTGCGTGGGTTTCCTCTGGGTGACTGTCTGTGAGGAGTGCGGTGTGTTCTCTCTGTGTCTGCGTGGGTTTCCTCCGGGTGACTGTCTGTGAGGAGTGTGGTTGGGTTTCCTCTGGGTGACTGTCTGTGAGGAGTGTGGTGTGTTCTCCCTGTGTCTGCGTGGGTTTCCTCCGGGTGACTGTCTGTGAGGAGTGTGGTGTGTTCTCTCTGTGTCTGCGTGGGTTTCCTCCGGGTGACTGTCTGTGAGGAGTGTGGTTGGGTTTCCTCTGGGTGACTGTCTGTGAGGAGTGTGGTGTGTTCTCCCTGTGTCTGCGTGGGTTTCCTCCGGGTGACTGTCTGTGAGGAGTGTGGTGTGTTCTCCCTGTGTCTGCGTGGGTTTCTTCCGGGTGACTGTCTGTGAGGAGTGTGGTGTGTTCTCCCTGTGTCTGCGTGGGTTTCCTCCGGGTGACTGTCTGTGAGGAGTGCGGTGTGTTCTCTCTGTGTCTGCGTGGGTTTCCTCCGGGTGACTGTCTGTGAGGAGTGTGGTTGGGTTTCCTCTGGGTGACTGTCTGTGAGGAGTGTGGTGTGTTCTCCCTGTGTCTGCGTGGGTTTCCTCCGGGTGACTGTCTGTGAGGAGTGTGGTGTGTTCTCCCTGTGTCTGCGTGGGTTTCCTCCGGGTGACTGTCTGTGAGGAGTGCGGTGTGTTCTCTCTGTGTCTGCGTGGGTTTCCTCCGGGTGACTGTCTGTGAGGAGTGTGGTTGGGTTTCCTCTGGGTGACTGTCTGTGAGGAGTGTGGTGTGTTCTCCCTGTGTCTGCGTGGGTTTCCTCCGGGTGACTGTCTGTGAGGAGTGTGGTGTGTTCTCCCTGTGTCTGCGTGAGTTTCCTCCGGGTGATTGTCCGTGAGGACTGGTGCCCCCTCCAGGGTGTGTTCCTGCCTTGCGCCCAATGATTCTGGGTAGGCTCCGGACCCACTGCCGCCCTGAACTGGAATGAATGAATAAGTAATTTTCTGAGTAAAAGTTTCAGAGAGGGAGTTGACATCAAACACAACGAAGCTTGGACACAAGCCTTAATTGAGAAAATCATATGTGTGTGTGTGTGTGTGTGTGTATGTGTGTGTGTGGGTTCCCCTGAAGTGTCTCTGGAGTCACTTTTATCAATTAACATTCCCCTAATTGTTTTCAGTGTGACTCAGAGCGTCTTTAAAAGACTGGATTCACTCGGAGAGTTCGGGGTTGATTTGCATAAATATTCTCTTTTTTTATTTATACCTCATTAACATATTTTACATGAATTGTTAAAAGGGCTGGCAGGAGCAATCCTAATACTCTGAGTGTATTTGCATGTGTGTGTGTGTGTATGTGTAGAGGAGGTGGGCCACATTTTAAAGGAAAAAAGAGAAAAGGATAAAAGATTTGAACACCTCTCCACATTAGAAAAAGAGAGATGAAATTATCTTAAATAAAATCTAAATCCTTAAGATTGTTGCTGTTATATTAAGGGACTTTTACATGTTTTATGTACATCTTTAGTTCAGTGAAATTATTTTTTCAGGAAATATTCTATAATTAATACAACTCTACTGGACTCTAATGGTCTCTACTGGACTCTGCTGGACTCTACTGGTCTCTAATGGACTCTAATGTACTCTACTGGTCTCTAATGGACTCTACTGGTCTCTAAAGGTCTCTACTGGTCTCTACTGGACTCTAATGGACTCTAATGGACTCTACTGGTCTCTAAAGGTCTCTACTGGACTCTAATGGTCTCTACTGGACTCTACTGGAATCGAATGGTCTCTACTGGACTCTACTGGTCTCTAATGGTCTCTTCTGGACTCTACTGGTCTCTACTGGTCTCAGCTGGTCTCAGCTTGCCTCTATTGGTCTCTACTGGTCTCTTCTGGTCTCTATTGAATTCTACTGGTCTCAGGTGGTCTCTATTGGTCTCAACAGTTCTCTATTGGTCTCTTCTGGTCTCTATTGGATTCTACTTGTCTCGGCTGGTCTCTATTGGGCTCAACTGGTCTCTACTGGTCTCTATTGATCTCTTCTGGTCTCTATTGGATTCTACTGGTCTCAGCTGGTCTCTTTTGGTCTCTGCTGGACTCTACTCTTTGATTGGTCCCTGGTTTTCCACTCTCAAAAGACCACGGTGTCATTTTACGAGCTGCCGTCGTGAGTCGGATAAAAACAAACGTGATCTCTGCTGCAGCTGGAGATTTTACAGATGGAGAGTTGGTGCTGGTCGTCTGCGTTGCGTGGCGTAGAGTGACGACTCTCTCTGGACGATCAGCGCTCTGCAAGGTTTACACGCCACGGTTTACTCCCTACTCGACTCGCTCTGAACCACGAGAGAACAGCCACTAAACAAGAACCCGCTTCCAGAACCAGGACCTGATTTACAAATCCTGCCTCCTCGTGAGTCCTCGTGAGCTAACAAGAAACCCAGGAACACTTCATCTGCACACAGCAATTAAGCTTTTCAGTGACACACAGTTTTCTGAGTAAATACAGAGTGTCTGATCAAGTTTCTGTGACTGACTCTCATTATTATGATGTGTATTTATTGAATAAGATCTTTCACACCGATCACAATCATCACATCCTGGTGGAAATGTGTCAGATTTATTTAAAGAGGCTCGTTTTTCAGCTTCAGTTCCTGCGCAGGCTGATGTTTTAACAATAAGAGCTGTTTATAAAGTGATAAACCTCTGAAGGATCTGAGTTTCTCGTGAATAATGACGAGGGGAATTTCTGCAGCTGAAGATTTAAAGCTTCCCGACACAGAGGAAGAAGAGCTTTGTCAATTGTCTGCGGTGAAATAAGTGGAACATTAAGAGTAACACACACACACACTCTGATCCAGTTACAGGGAGATGTGTGTCGAGTGTGTGTGGATAAAGCGAGTTCCTTCGGGGCAGGTTCTCTCCGAGCTTAAATCTCCGTGTGTGGATTTTACTTGACTCTTTTCTGATTTTCTGACCTCTCGTCTCATAATGGAGTCAAAACGAGATCTCAGCATTGCTCCCAAATCTCAGTGGAGCTCCGGCTTGTCTCTTCTCTTCTGCTTTCCACAATCTGAGTCCCTCTCACTACAAACCCGATCCGGACACATCAGTAACTACATTCACTTATTCATTCATTCATCTATAGATCCTTCTTCCTTCCTTTCATCTATTAATCCTTCCATCCATCCGTATCTACCTTTACATTCAGCCTTCCATCCACCCACTCATCCGTCCTCTTATCTATTCCTCATCCATTCATCCATACGATCTGTCCCTCAAAGCAATCAGCCATCCTTTCATCCATCTGTCGAACCGGTCATTCTTCTCTGCACCCATCTATCGCTCGATTTGTCTATAAATCCATCTATCATCTATCTATCTCTCAATCCATCTGTCATCTATCCATCCGTCTATAAATCCATCTCTCTCTCTCTGTATCTTTACATTGATGCTTTCTTCCAATAATCAATTCATTCTTTAATCTATCCATCACCTATTCATAGATGCATTTAGATCATCCCTCCTTCCATCCTTCCATCGTCTGTGCGTCCATCCTGTCTCTCTCTTTCTATCTATCACTCTATCTATCCCCTCATCAACAGGTGAAATGAGGAAAAAATTCAATAGATTGTTTTGATTCTGAACACACACTCAGCAAAGCATAACAAACACTCTCTCCCTCTCTCTCTCTCTCTCTAACACATACACACACACACACACACACACACACACCTCCAAAGCTCTGTTTACCTTTTGCGTTTTTAGAATCCTAAGCCCTGCAGTGACAACAGAAGGTGAAAGAGAGGAATCCGGGGGCAGATGAAAACATCGCTGACTTTTAGGAGAGCTGTTACTCACACCGTCTGAAGGTGTGTGTGTGTGTGTGTGTGTGTGTGTGTGTATGCATGTGTGTCACACACTGCACTCATTGAAATTCCTCTCGATCACTCCGTCAGTTAAAAAGACAATAAATAAAACACTGAGGCACAAAATAATTACAGAGAGAGCCCAGAAACACAGAAACAGAGCTCGGAGCTCGTAGGCGCTCAGTACTGAGCATCACTCGGGGGTGGATAAGGGCCACGGCACGCCGGAACACCGTTCCAGGAGAAAAGGCCGAGATGGGACGGGGTTCTGGCTCAGATCTGGGAAAAGGTAGTGTTGCTGTTTTCACTGGGAATCAATGTGTAGGTGTTTCATTGTGTTCTAAAGCGAGTGTGAAACCAAGTGTGTGTTAAAATCTACTCAGCCAATGGGAAGCTGGTTTACTGCAGGGTCCCCCTGTCTCCATGGTAACAGCTCATAGCATGGTGTGTGTTGAATGTGAAAGCAGCAGAAATTTCACCTGGATGAAAATTCAGAGAGTGTTTCCTCACCATTTGCTGCTCTCTGTTCTGTTTGCGCTGGAAAAAGCTCCAGTGTTTGTACACAGCCCTGGCTCCGTACATGGGAAACAAAGTAAGTGTCTCAAACTGAACTGGATCAGGACTCTCACTCTCTCGCTCTCTCTCTCTCTCTCTCTCTCTCTCTCTCTCTCTCTCTCTTTCCACATTAAAAGATGCTGTCGCTTCCTACTCACACACATCGCTCCACATTAAAAGATACAGTTTCTTCTTACTCACACACACCGCACCACCTTAAAAGATACAGTCGCTTCTTACTCACACACACCCCTCCACCTTAAAAGATACAGTCGCTTCTTACTCACACACACCGCACCACCTTAAAAGATACAGTCGCTTCTTACTCACACACACCGCTCCACCTTAAAAGATACAGTCGCTTCTTACTTACACAC
>NC_089819.1:56234277-56241777 GCF_029633855.1 Hoplias malabaricus
CCTTATCTTCTCCTCTCGCCATCCCTCTCTCCCCCCTTCTCTCTCTCTCTCTCTCTCTCTCTCTCTCTCTCTCTCTCTCCCTCCATCCCCCCCCTCTCTCTCTCTCTCTCTCTCCAGGTCGAGTGTGATTGTGGGGTAGGTCTAGCTGAGTTCGTTAGCTGATGTAATGTTTGACGTCCGGGTTTGGAGTTTGTTGTCGTAAATCCGTGGAGGACCAATTAACCATCCGTCTCTCTCTCTCTTTGTTAACAGCAGTGGACGGTTCTGCCCCGAGTCCGGCGTGGGTTCTGAATCTATCGCTCACTAATTGGAGAAAGAGACCGGGACGGAACGGGGCTCTGATTTTTCCACCCATTTCCTGAAGCTCATTAATAATAAATTACCTCATTAATAAATAACTAATAATTGACATCAGGGGCTTGTTTTTACCGATGACCCTGTCATCCATTACAGCAGTAAAGGCCAACAGACGACCGGTCAGGTGTAATTACATCATTATGTCCTGCCCTCCCCCCACACACACTCGTTAAAGGGCCCATTCCCTCTATTTCTCTCGTCAGCAGTGTGTTCAGTGGTGGAGGAAGTACACAGTTCCTGTTCTGAGGTAAAGTACAGACCCAAGGTAAAATATCACTGCGGTAAAATAAAAGTCCTCTGTTTAGACTTTCACTGGAGGAAAAGAACAAAAGTAAAAGTCCCAGGATTATCACGGCTCTAACGTCCCGGTGTCGTCTCTGTAACAAGACTCTGGTGAATCGCCTCGTTTCAGATAAAAACACCTCAGAGTCTCTACTGTGTCATTAATGACTCTGTCACTGACCTCCATTAAAAGTGTCATAAAGAACAAAGCGCTGAGGCACACTGTGTCCATCAGGTAGAACCCAGCTGCTGTGGACAGTTCTGGAGTAAGATTCGTCAGCAGCTTAGTCACGAGTTTAAATTTAATATTAAAATAAAAGGTGATCATCGCAGGCCTTTGTTCAGAAACAAACCAAAGCAGAGACAGAGTCGAGTGTAAATTCACAGAGAAGATGTGACGAGGCCAGGTTCAGATTCTCCTCCGTCCTTGTGTCACACGCTGACTCTGACCCGGAGAGGAGCTCTGTCTGGCCCCGCCTCTTTAACACAGCGCTGGAACCTGATTGGTGCATTATGCTCCTCTTTACTTTAGAAATGTACACTTTTATTCACCGCAGGAGACACGAGTCACGACAGATTTCTCCGAATGTAGCGGAGTAAAGAGTGAGAGATTTGACTCTGAAACGTAGTGAAGTTAAAGAGTCAGTCCTCCAGTGAAGTACAGATACATAGTACACTACTGAAGTGCAGTAAACAGTTACATTTACTTTGTTACTGTCCACCACTGTGCATTTCACAATGAGACATTTACCAAGCAGTAATATCCCTTTAAGAGACCACCCCTTTAAAGATGATACACAGTGAATGGCAATGACCTCTGTTAACCTTCATATTCTCTCTCTCTCTCTCTCTCTCTCTCTCTCTCTCTCTCTCTCTCTCTTCTCTCTCTCTCTCACTCTCTCTCTCTCTCTCACTCTCTCTCTTCTCTCTCTCTCTCTCACTCTCACTCTCTTTCTTCTCTTTCTCTCTCTCTCTCTCTCTCTCTTCTCTTTCTCTCTCTTTCACTCTCTCCCCATCTCTCTTCTCACTCTCTCTCTTCTCTTTCTCTCTCCTCTCTCTCTCTCTTCTCTCTCACACTCTCTCTTCTCTTTCTCTCTCTCACTTTCTCTCTTCTCTTTCTCTCTCCTCTCTCTCTCTCTCTTCTCTTTCTCACACTCTCTCTTCTCTCTTTCTCTCTCTCGCTCTTTCTCTCTCTCTCTCTCTCTCTCTCTGTAATTGTTTTCTTTCCTTCTCCCCGGCATTTCTCTATTTTTGCTTATCACTCTGTATTTTGGGACTTTGGGACCCCGCACTTTTTTTTTCACTTTGTTCTCTCTCTCTCCCTCTCTCTCTCTCTCTCTCTCTCTCGTTTCTGCTCAACGTCGGTGTGAATGGGCGGGGTTAAACAGATGGATATATGCATGTGCATTTATTTTTGTGACATCACAAATAGTCTTTTTTCCTGCTTATGTGGACTTTATGGTTTGGGGATTAAAGGTACATTCCTCCATTTTCGTCTGTTATTGTTGGAAAGACGGAGTGTGATGCCCTTGATATGGGCCCTTTAATGCAGTGTGTGTTTTAGCTCAATACCAAGCGCTGCTCCCGATGTCTCTCTGAGGGGACGTTGTGTCCTCTTTGGCTCCTTCACTAACGAGCGGCGGTGCTGGGGGGCGGGGGGTGTTAGCGGGGTGTAGAGGAACATATGGCTCCGAGTGTTGCACAGTGGGTTGTATTAGTGTCGGCTGCGTTCCTCAGTGCACAGCTCCCTCCTGTTAGGGACCACGGCTACTGTCAGGGCATCTGTTATTGGGACACAGCCAGGACGAGGGCTAGTGGTTGACTGAAAACTCCAGAGAATGTGGACGTCCCCCAAAACCTGTCCCCATCAGGGAAACACCTTCTGTCTCTGAGACAGAGGAGAAGGTCCAGCTCCACTCTCCGTCCCTCCACTGTGTGAACAACTCAGCGCTGAGGGTCTGAAAGGATGTGGAGGACGTGGAGCTGGAGAGAAGGTATTGTCCACGTTTGCACTGCAGAGAGTTTAGAACATTTTCTGCAGTGCTGGTGTAGAGTGGATCATTCTCAGCGCTGCAGTGACACTGACGTGGTGGTGGTGTGTTAGTGTGTGTTGTGCTGGTGTAGAGTGGATCAGACACAGCAGTGCTGCTGGAGTTTTTAAACCCCTCAGTGTCTGGACCGAGAACAGTCCACCGACCAAAAACATCCAGCCGACAGCGTCCTGTGTCACTGATGAAGGACTAGAGGACGAGCGACACACACTGTGCAGCGCCAGATGAGCTACTGTCTCTGACTCTACATCTACAAGGTGGACCAACGAGGGAGGAGTGTCTCACAGAGTGGACAGAGAGTGGACACAGGGTTTAAAAACTCCAGCAGCACTGCTGTGTCTGATCCACTCCAGTCACAGCTGCTCTGTGGGGGTCCTGAGTGCTGGAGAACGGGGGGAAAAGGAGTAAGAAATGTATCCAGATCCTCAGGCGCACTACAGAGTGACTTTGGAAGAAAGGTGTGTGTGGTGAAGTGTGTGTGGGGTGTGTTTCTGGAAGGTGAGTGTTTAAGACGTGTCACCACTGTAAAAGAACAGGCCCAGGGTTGTGTTCCTCTGAGAGCGGCGCGGAGCTGTATGGATTTACAGTGACACGGTGTGAAATCTCGTCTGCTGCTGATTTGTATTCAGTGAAGGAACATCCAGCGCCGCCGACGTGTGACACCGGGCTTTTTGTGTATTAGTTTTATCATTTATTCCTCTCCAGAACCCCGAGTGGAAGGAGCCGTGCGTTCAGACCGCGATCGTGTGACAGAGACCTGTCCCTCAGACGTCGAGGCTGTTGACAGGAGGAGAAACAAAAGGAGGAACAGAACATACACAGATAAATATATGAAATAATAAATGAAAAGTGACGGCACACGTCTCTTCGGACGAGAGAAAAACACAGGGCTCTATCCACTGAGGCGACGCTTCTCTGATCAAAGGTCTCACTCTCACACTCTTCCTTCTCTTTCTCTTTCTTCCCTCGCTCAGACGGAACAGCGTTCACCGCAGGACGAGCTCGAACCTGGAGACACTCCTCAGCTTTGTCTTTCATCACTTTACTTCGCGGTTTATTTGTTTTTATCTTTTTATTCTTATCTCCAAACTTTCACACTGCACTGAAAGGAGGAGCTCAGATATTCCTTACATTTCCAGGTTGTTTTTGGTTCTGATTCGTCACTGAGCTCCCGTCCACTGGAGGCGCTGTTTCTCTGGATCCACTAATTCATCACTCTCTGAGGGAGAATCACAGAAACAGTACTGAGTGATTCTGAGTGAGTGTGTGAGTGACTGGGTGAGTGTGTGAGTGACTGGGTGAGTGTGTGAGTGACTGGGAGAGTGTGTGAGTGACTGATTGAGTGTGTGAGTGACTGGGTGAGTGTGTGAGTGACTGGGTGAGTGTGTGAGTGACTGGGAGAGTGTGTGAGTGACTGATTGAGTGTGTGAGTGACAGGGTGAGTGAGTGAGTGACTGATTGAGTGTGTGAGTGACTGGGTGAGTGAGTGAGTGACTGATTGAGTGTGTGAGTGACTGGGTGAGTGTGTGAGTGACTGGGTGAGTGTGTGAGTGACTGATTGAGTGTGTGAGTGACTGATTGTGTATGTGAGTGACAGTGACTCTGTGAGTGTGAGAGTGACTGAGTGACAGGGTGAGTGTGTGAGTGACTGGGTGAGTGTGTGAGTGACTGATTGAGTGTGTGAGTGACAGGGTGAGTGAGTGAGTGACTGATTGAGTGTGTGAGTGACTGGGTGAGTGTGTGAGTGACTGATTGAGTGTGTGAGTGACAGGGTGAGTGTGTGAGTGACTGGGTGAGTGACTGATTGAATGTGTGAGTGACTGGGTGAGTGTGTGAGTGACTGATTGAGTGTGTGAGTGACTGATTGAGTGTGAGTGACAGGGTGAGTGTGTGAGTGACTGATTGAGTGTGTGAGTGACTGATTGAGTGTGTGAGTGACTGGGTGAGTGTGTGAGTGACTGGGTGAGTGTGTGAGTGACAGGGTGAGTGAGTGAGTGACTGATTGAGTGTGTGAGTGACAGATTGTGTGTGTGAGTGACTGATTGAGTGTGTGAGTGACAGGGTGAGTGTGTGAGTGACTAATTGAGTGTGTGAGTGACTATGTGAGTGTGTGAGTGACTGGGTGAGTGTGTGAGTGACTGATTGAGTGTGTGAGTGACAGGGTGAGTGTGTGAGTTACGGAGTGAGCGTGTGAGAGACCGAGTGAGTGTATGAGTGAAAGATTGAGTGTGTAAGTGACAGGGTGAGTGATTGAGTGAGTGTGTGAGTGACCAAGTGAGTGTGTGAGTGATTGATTGACTGTGTGAGTGACTGAGTGAGCATGTGGGTGACAGGGTGAGTGTGTGAGTGACCGAGTGAGTGTGTGAGTGACTAATTGAGTGTGTTCGTGACTGACTGAGTGTGTGAGTGAGTGTGTGAGTGGCAGGGTGTGTGAGTGAGTGTGTGAGTGACAGTGTGTGAGTGACAGGGTGAGTGTGTGAGTGACTGAGTGACAGGGTGAGTGTGTGAGTGAGTGTGTGAGTGACAGGGTGAGTGTGTGAGTGACCGAGTGAGTGTGTGCGTGACAGGGTGATTGTGTGAGTGACAGGGTGAGTGTGTGAGTGACTGAGTGACTCTGTGAGTGTGAGAGTGACTGAGTGACAGGGTGAGTGTGAGAGTGACTGAGTGAGTGAGTGACTGGGTGAGTGTGTGAGTGACTGGGTGAGTGTGTGAGTGACTGATTGAGTGTGTGAATGACTGATTGAGTGTGTGAGTGACTGGGTGAGTGTGTGAGTGACTGGGTGAGTGTGTGAGTGACTGATTGAGTGTGTGAGTGAAAGAGTGAGTGAGTGAGTGACTGATTGAGTGTGTGAGTGACTGGGTGAGTGTGTGAGTGACTGGGTGAGTGTGTGAGTGACTGATTGAGTGTGTGAGTGACAGGGTGAGTGTGTGAGTGACTGATTGAGTGTGTGAGTGACTGGGTGAGTGTGTGAGTAACTGATTGAGTGTGTGAGTGACTGGGTGAGTGTGTGAGTGACAGGGTGAGTGTGTGAGTTATGGGGTGAGTGTGTGAGAGACAGAGAGAGTGTATGAGTGAATGATTGAGTGTGTAAGTGACAGGGTGAGTGATTGAGTGAGTGACCAAGTGAGTGTGTGAGTAATTGATTGACTGTGTGAGTGACTGAGTGAGCATGTGGGTGACAGGGTGAGTGTGTGAGTGACTGAGTGACAGGGTGAGTGTGTGAGTGAGTGTGTGAGTGACCGAGTGAGTGTGTGCATGACAGGGTGAGTGTGTGAGTGACAGGATGAGTGAGTGAGTGAGTGTGTGAGTGACAGGGTGAGTGAGTGTGTGAGTGACTGAGTGACAGGGTGAGTGTGTGAGTGAGTGAGTGAGTGTGTGAGTGACAGGGTGAGTGTTATGAAGCTCTGTAGACAGGTAGAGGTCTCTGGTGGTGAACAGAGGAGACTAAGTCCTGTGTTTCGACGTCGTCTGGTTCTGTTCACCAACAAATCTGAGCGTCTTTAAACAAACCATTTCACATTGAACCTCTCGCCTCTGTCTCGGTCTGAACTCCTGAGCGATGGGACGTTACTCAGCTGAAGATACCCTGTGATCCCTGGTGAGCGGGAGCAGATGGTGAGACAGGTTTGAGCCTGAAGAAGACTGTGTGATGCTGAAGAGAGAAATGTAGCTCTCGCTGATGGACGGAGGTCATAAACACAAACAGAACGATGAGGTCCGAGGCAGAGTGAGGCTCCAATGCTAATTGCCCCCTCCTCATTGTGCTTCCTGTTATTAATTACCAGGCGTCAGATTAATCAAACCGCATTAATTAGAAAAGCACAAATGCAACGGTAAAATTATAGAACTCACGTTTCGATTACATTCTGCTCAAACTCAACACACATTAATCACAATAATTAAAAAGGTACATTAATACGTGCTCATCACCACAGCTGTTCCATCAAATCAGGCCCGGGTACAGGAGAACGTCTCAGCGAGAGAGACAGAGAGAGAGAGAGAGAGAGAGAGAGAGAGAATAGTGACAAAGAGAATGAGAGGTTGTGAGAGAGAGAATAATGTAAGACAGAATACAGAGAGAGGCCGGGTGAGAAAGAGAATAGTGAGAGAGAGAATAGTGAGAAAAGGGGAGATTAGAGAGACAGAAAGGGACAGAATTGAGAGAAAAATAGAATAATGAGAATAGAAAGAGTGAGAAATGAGAAAGAATAATGAGAGTAGAAAGAATAGTGTGAGAATAATGAGAACGTGGGAGTGAGAGAGAATGTATATATAGAGGGAGAGCGAGAACAATAACAAGAGTGTGAGAGATAATGTGAGAAAACAGCAAGAGAGAGGCAGGGTGCGAAAGAGACATAACTGAGATAATGAGAGAGAATAGAAAGAGAATAGTGAGAGAACAGAGGAAACTTATAGAGACAAAGAGGGAGAATAGAGAGACAGAATTATTGGAACGAGAGATAATAAGCTGAGACGTATGAGATGGAGAATGAGAAATAATGAGAGAAAACAGTGCCACCAACTGAGACAATAAAAGTCTAATAAAAGTCTGGTTTTAATTAGAAAGCTGACAGGACTAAAGCGTTAAATGATTGTGAAGGAGAACGCAGCGGTGGCAGGTGATTAATGAGTGTTTTTAAAGTGCTGTGTTAATGAGCAGAGATCGTCTGTCGCTGACCGATACCCTGCCGTACAGCACTAGCACACCTTAGCTAGCGCTAATTAGCACGTCACCGTGGAGACGGCAGCGTCGTGCGGGTTGTGTTCTGTGTTGCTCTGTGTTTACCGACTCTGAGCTTCTGTAAATTA